>NC_086446.1:500569481-500869481 GCF_028390025.1 Pseudophryne corroboree | reverse complement strand
ATAAGGGAGACTCAACCTGTATACTCCTTAATCTGTTAGTTGCAGGGATTAGAATCACCTGAGCAGTCTGTGTTACAGTTCTCTTATTAGTAGTGGTGCCTATAACTATCTCTGATTAACAGTAATGTAATACCGGGTGTAACTTTATGTAATACAGCTTTCAGAATTAAAAGTCTACCCACATTCTGAACAATGGAACTTGTAAACCTATAAAGTGATATGTACTGTTTACTCTCTATGTTTTTGTGTAATTGAGATTACAGGTACAATATCTGTGTGTATTTTAGGACGTCTCTCATGCATGTTTTGTTTATATGTTTGTGAGCTGGCAGGACCCATGTGAATGATTGGACTGGACACGTCAAATACTTTCATTTAACTGGCAGAGATACTGATGTTTGTATTATGGGGGTCATTCTGAGTTGATCGCTAGCTAGTTTTAGCAGCCATGCAAACGCTATGCCGCTGCCCACTGGGGAGTGTATTTTAGCTTTGCAGAAGTGCGAATGCTTGTGCAGCCGAGCTTTGCAAAAACAGTTTGTGCAGTTTCTGAGTAGCTCTGAACCTACTCAGTGTTTGCGATCACTTCAGCCTATTCGTGTCCGGATTTTACGTCATACACCCTGCCCAGCGAACGCCCAGCCACGCCTGCGTTTTTGCAAACACTCCCTGAAAACGGTCAGTTGACACCCAGAAACGCCCCCTTCCTTTCAATCTGCTTGCGGCCGTCAGTGCGACTGGAAACTTTGCTAAAACCTGTGCACAGCCACAACGGGCTTTGTACCCGTATGACGCTCGTGCGCATTGCGGGGCATGCGCATCCCCGAAAATGCCGATTTTTAGCATGATCTCTGCGAACAACGGCAGCTAGCGATCAACTCGGAATGACCCCCGTATTTGTATATGGACTGCCATGCTTATTGACATTACCTATATACTGTATATATAAACACGAAAGCCCTCACTCACTCACTCACTCACTCACTCACTCATCACTAATTCTCTTACTTCCCGATATGTTAGGAAGCTGAAATGTAACATAGGCATTCTTCAGGTGGGAAATAGGAAAACTACGTAATTAGAATTTGAATAAACCTCCCCTAAGGGGATGAAAAGGGGATTGACATAATGACGTCATTCCGATGCGTGGCTTGCATTGCGTGAACGATAACGCCCAAACGGACAATGGGATCCAAATTTGGAATGCGCCTCCAGTGTGTAGAATTTAATAATGAACCATGGATTAATATTTACTTACATTAAGACGTCTCATATTTACATCTCTATAGATTTTCCACATTTTTTACACTCATTTATATTTACAACCGTGAAAATCAGAAACTCCCGTGCGAAGAACAGGTAGAACAGCTAGGCATAGTATATACTTCAGTATAGTACAGCAGGGCTTGACAATGCCTGGGATTGCAGTTACTTCTTTTTTTCAGGGGGGTGGATGATAAAATATAGATTTATGTGGAATTGTATAAAAATATTAATGAGAAACCCACAGTGGAGGTGCCATGTCAAACAAAAACGCCCACCCAAAAGAGAAGCTCTACGGCTTGAACTGATAAATGCATTTGTGTTGAATTCTCTCTATTATATTAAAAAAAAAAATTTATTTTTTTTTTACAAATTATATATTTGAAGTTATCTTTTCACACGGATATACATAAATATTTTTATTGGACTGTGTATACCATATTATTACTGTTATGTCTCCGTGTGTATTTGCTCAGTGTGCATGTATGTATTTTTGAAGAGTATCAAACAATACCAGTGCAAAACACTTCTGCTCCCTAGCCCAGTGCAACTGTGCCTAAATCCAGCTTTGTGCCCCAGGCGGCGGCACTGGTCACACACCCTTAAGCTGAGTACATACTATACGATGTGTACCCAGCCTGACATTGGCAGCAATGGGACCCAGTGAGGGAGTCTGCATCAACAACTGCATACACACTTCCTGTTTCGGGCAGCGACGGAGTGACCCGGGAGGGGGGGGGGGGGCATGCAGCATTTGGCTAGTCTCTCTCCACCTTTGGGCGTATCTACTGTCACTTAGGGCCATGTCCAAAACTACCTTATGATGCACACCCCTCTCACACTTCCACTCCCCCCACAAAAAAAAACAACAACAATCTTTCCACCACTTTTTTCCCTCATTTTCTGCCCCACTGATCCACTGATTGACTATGGTAACCAATTCTATGATTTATCATTATTTTGATGAATAGTTCCCCAATATCTCCTAGTCTCTTTTTCCTCATTTGTGTCTCTCTCACTGGAAAGATGAATAAGTAATGCAGTGGTGCTGTAGAATGGCACCCATTTTCTTGTAGCAAACCTCCTACTGGCAAAAACAAACTTTAGATACCAGAGGTGTATTACAAAAAAAAATAGCTTGTTTCACTTATTACCAGCATTCAACATGAGGGTGGGTGGTGGTCTCAACTGTGGCTCCAGCTGTGGTTTGGTGACAGTAATGCAGAAACCATAGGTGTCAATGAAAATCGCACAGTGGTTTTGTGTCGGCAGGGAGCTCATCAAGATAAAACCGTTTTTATTCTATTTTTTCATTTCTGTGTATTTTGTGAGGGCGGAGTATTCCTTTACCGCAATCATTAGGTCTTTTATCTGACCTATAATGAAAGTCAGCTTTGTGAGAAATAGTATGTAACAGTTGCAATCACACAGTACTTAATACCGTGAGTTGTTAGAAATGGCACATTTAAACACCATAGAGCATTTATGAAAACTGATGCTCAGGAATAAGTCTCTGTAACACCCAGCAACCATTTATCCATGTGCTTTCGTTTCTGAACTCTACTAGAAAAATGGCATTTAGAAAGTGGCTGATAACGGGTTACAGCGCTAATTTCCTGTACATTCATTTTCACAAATTTCACATAGCCTTCTACAGAATTGTTATCAAGCTGTCAGTGGCTGCGAATCCTCTCAACTCCCATAGACAAGGAGGTTTGCGAGAAGCACAGTGAAGAAGCTGGCTTTTATAATATATTAATAATGATATTACTCCAATATACATAAGAAAAACGTGAAAAGGGGTTTAGTCAAAAGTGAAAGGGGGCATTATGGCAAGAGACAAGGGTGTGCAAAACCCACACAATAGATAATTCAGTATATACACGTTCATACAAGGGTATGCGGTCACAATACCGATGCCGGGATCCGCTGGTATACTGGCGAGGTAGGTGATTCCCCCTCTGTGGGTGTTCACGACACCCATAGAGGTAGAATAGAACCTGTGGCTTCGTAGCACTCGTCCCCTTGCTGCCATTATACCGCTCTGTGTGCTGATGTCGGTATACTGACATTCGGCATCCCCTGCGGCGGTAACACATACCAAACCCCATGGAAGGGCTGTGGAGTTGGTAAGCTAAACCTTTGACTCTGACTCCTATATTTTACTGATTGAGCAGGTTTGAAGGTTTGGCTTACTGACTCCACAGACCTGGTACAGAGACCACATACAAAATTCAGACATAACATTGCAACACAACATGTAACTTGTAGACTGGTGAATCCCAAGCTGAGTAAGATGGTAGAATTCCATAGTGAGTGAACTAAGCAGAAGTCATAAACATTATTTGAATCTCATAAATATGACCAATATCTGAAGAGTGACTATACTATTCACTTTTGCCTGGACCATACATAACTATTAACATTTGACTGGACCATACAGTACATAACATATTATGGTAATTCAATTTCAGTCATGGATAGTAAGTAGAGGTTTACTAGGCACGATCGGTCGTCTCCATCAAAATCTTCTGTGAACTTTAGAATTACTCACTGATATAGTAGGGATTAAACTGTCCACAACTGGGCTATAGCTGCTTCTGCAGCAATGAGAATGTGACCATCCAAATCATATTGTGCAATAATTGTGGTATATAGTTGTAGTAGAAATTACGGGAGTATAGAATAATGCTAAAACCCAAAACCTGGGTAATAAGTTCCTCTAGTGCCTTTTTAGAAGTGCCTAGCCCCATAACAACCCCAAAAGACGTCTACTATACTGCCAACAAGTCACAGTTGAACCATCCAAATTTTGTCTGAGTAGGCCTACTCCTGTTTTGTACCTCTGTGGTGACTTACATCCTACGGACAACCTTACGAAACGTTTCAGTGATGCCAGTCTACTGTAGGGTCAAGTGAATATCTGTTTCCCATTTAATTTGCACTGGTAGTTTTTCCGGTGTTTGCTCAGAGATAATAAGGTTGTACTACTGTGCGAAATCCTCTTTATGGTTAGAAGAAGTTAGCCTAAGTGTCAGAAGGGGAGGGAGAAACCACATCAAACATTTATGGGAGGGTGGAAGACAAGCCAGTGGCTTTAGCCAATCTTTAGCTGGAAAACCATATCTGTCTTTTCTAATTTGTGAAGCAAAATACTGTAAGAATATTTCCCAAGTAAATATACTTAAGAGTAATTTCTACTACATCACCACCAATTATTATTATTAGAGAGGCTGAATGACCGCCAGTAGTTATGACAGAGGTGTCTTAGGGCTAGTTTGTTTGCAGGAAAATCTGTAGTGCAGACTGAATGGTCCATGTAGCCTCAGAAGAATGCAAAAATAATTACAGTACATAATCACTACAAATGGGAAGTTGTCTGAGCTAAGCAACAATTCTCCTGGAGGATGAAAGAGACATTGTCATACTGTACGATGAAATTGGAAGTATGGAGATTACTATAAATTGAAATATCTATTACAATTAAATATCAGAGGTTATTAAAATATATTTGGCCAAAGTGTGGGCCTGCCCACCATGTCCAGGTCACCTCTGTCGGGCAAGTCCCTACCACTCTGGGTTTACATTCGGGGTGCACTGTGCACCTCCATCCAGCCCTACCAAAAAACATCCCAGGCAACACAATAGTTAAAGATAGCAGTGAAGTGTTGCAGAATATCTTGTGTATATATATATATATATATATATATATATACTAGGTGATTCAATGCGCCCTACAGGCGCTCTTCACACCGTCGTAAGGGGCTCTTCACACCGTCGTAACTCTACAGAAAAGTTAAGGTGTAGAATAGTAGTATTATAGTTTGTATTGGTGGAATAGGAGGTTTGGTTGTGGATAGATGTAGTATGACAAAAGGGAATGTCATGGTGAATGGGGTTCAGGGTCTTGTGAGTGGGTGAACAGTGTCTGCAGGGGAGGGTGTACAGAATGTGGAAGGAAATGACATGTATAGTAAACATGGTTGGGTAAGTAAAGTATGTGAAGAGATGTTTTAAATGTGAAAAATTTGTTTGAAAACGACATTTTTAGTAAATTGTTGGTCTCCACCAGGGAGTTGTCCTTGTTGTTCTGTAGGTGTAATGTGTACTTTGACGTGACATGGGCACTATGGGTGGATGTGGGAGGGTATTGGGGGTGAGGTGTGTGTAGGGGAGGGTCTTTTTGGATGGGGAAGGCTGTGTAGAGGTGTGTGGAGGGTTAGGGGATTGGTGTATGTGTGTTACATGGGTGTTAGGTATGGGGTAGATTGGTGGGGGGTATTTATTGTGCGTTGCGATGAGGGTTGGTCAGGTGCCAGCGTTGATGGGTGCAGGGTAGAGTGTGGTGCAGGTGTGTACTGAAGCAGTAGTTGGGTTATGGAGAAGAGAATGAATGTGTTAGGTGTGGGATGGTGTATAAGATGTTGTGTGTGGTGGAAGTTTTGTGGACAAAGTGGTCTGTGGTTGGTTTGGTTGTTTGCAGGTGTGGTGTAGAAAGTGTGGTGATAATGGTGTGTACTGTAGGAGGGTTGACAGAGGAGCCTTTGTAAATGGGCCTGGGTAAGAGAAATGGTGTGTGTTGATTGTGAAATGGTTAGTGGAAGTTAGGTTTACAGAGGGTGCAGTGTATGGTAGAGGTGGTAGATAGGTGGAGGTAGGTGGGGGATGGGTTGGTGGTTTATAGGCAGGGGCATGGGTTGTATGTGATGTTGTGTGAGCAATGTTGGCAAGGGTGGTTTTTAGCATAGGTGTGGGGAGGGGACACGGCGGGACACAGTGTGCATGATGGCAGACCGTTTGTGTTGGCCTTGTGGGGACAGTAGGCTGTGTGCGGCGGTGTTGGGCAGTGTGTGCGGCCGTGCTGTGGGCAGCCGTGCTGCGGGACTCTGTGGGGGCGCCATGGCTGAGGTGTCAGATATTTGCGGGGGTGCATGTATCAGCGGTGTGGGGAGGGTGTCCGCTGTGCGGCCGTGCTGGCGTCGTGCTGCGGGACTGTGTGGCCGCGACACGGCAGCAGTGTGTCAGATGTTCGCGGGGGTGAATGTATCAGCAGTGTGGAGAGGGAGGCCGGCGGCTGTACACACTGTGCAGGGAGGGAAGAGAGTGTGCGTTGGTCTTGTGGGGAGGGTGGGCTGTGGTCGTCCGTGCTGGGGAATTTGTGCGGGCGTGCTGCGGGACTATGTGCCCGTTGCGCGGCTGGAGTGTGACCGATGGGTGCAGGGATGGCAGAGAGTTTGTGTTGGGCTGGACAGTAGGCTGTGTGCATACATGGTGTGGTCGGCGTGCTGCTGGACTATGTTCCCGCGGGCTGCCAGATGGTGTAGGGGTTGGTGGGGGGGGAGAGAGGAATTGGCATTGTGGGCTGCGGGTGTTTTGTCTGCCGTGGTGGGGAAGGTGGTGGCTGGGCGGCCGTGGTGCGTACCCCTGGCAAGGCAGGATATGGGTGTTGTTGGTGGGATTGTTTGCCGGCAGGGTTTGGTGCAGTGCTGCGTACCTGGCACTGTGCTGCGTCCTGGTTGGAGATGGTGGTGGGATTATGTGGCTGCTGCTGAGTTCTGCTATGCAGGGCAGGAGCTGCTAACTCCACCCAGGCCTGTAACTCCACCCAGCGTTAGAGGGCCAGGCACAGACAAGGCAAATATATAGGAGATATGTAGTTACTCAGTGTAGAGAGTGTTATAAGAATGTGGAAAATTACATGGCTAAACCCCCCCCTCCCCCCCTCCCCACAAAGATGGTGATATAAAATGTGAGTATAAGTGTTAAGGTGAGTTGCCCAGACAGAACAGCTCAGGGGGTCCCGCTCTCCAATGTTCACCCCCCAAAAAAGACACCATCATACTGTACATCTCTTCACTCATCTCAAAATATCTCCCTACCAGACCTCTCCACTCTGCACAAGATCTGCGTCTCTCATCCACACGCATTACTTGTTCACACTCAAAATTACAGGACTTTATCCGGGCTTCCCCCACTCTGTGGAATGCCCTCCCAAGCACAATAATACTCACCTCCAGTCTCCAAACCTTTAAACGTTCCCTGAAAACTCACCTCTTCAGACAAGCCTATCAAATTCCAGACCCACCCATATAACCTTCAGTGCTCCCTATCTAATTACATCCTTTCTGTACAGTATACATAACCTCACATATTTGGTCTTCCAACATTGTTGAGTGATCATATCATACAACCCATTAAGAACCTAGCATTCTGGTGGAGCATTATGCAATAGGTAGCATCTATCCTTGTGTATCAATGTCTATTTCTCATACGTCCTAGAGGATGCTGGGGATGCTTCAAGAACCATGGGGTATAGACGGGATCCGCAGGAGACATGGGCACACTATAAGACTTTGAATGGGTGTGAACTGGCTCCTCCCTTTATGCCCCTCCTCCAGACTCCAGTTAGATTCTGTGCCCAGTGAGACTGGATGCACACTGAGGAGCTCTCCAGAGTTTCTCAGAAGACTTTTATTAGGTTTGTTATTTTCAGGCAGACCTGCTGGCAACAGGCTCCCTGCATTGTGGGACTGAGGGGAGAGAAGCAAACCTACTTCTTCTGAGTTCAAGGGCTCTGCTTCTTAGGCTACTGGACACCATTAGCTCCAGAGGGTTCGATCACTTGGTACGCCTAGCTGCTTGTTCCCGGAGCCGCGCCGTCACCCCCTCACAGAGCCAGAAGACAGAAGCCGGGTGAGTATGAGAAGATCAGAAGACTTCAGTGACGGCAGAAGACAGCGATTGAGGTACCGTGCAGCGGGCGCGCTGCGCGCCATGCTCCCACACATAACTCGGCACTGCAGGGTGCAGAGCGCAGGAGGGGGGGCACCCTGGGCAGCATGAACACCACATTCGCCTCTGGCATAAGTTATAACAGTGCCCAGGCACTAGTTAAGGGACCCCCGCCAGTATAAAGATAATTTCTCTAACGTCCTAGTGGATGCTGGGAACTCCGTAAGGACCATGGGGAATAGCGGGCTCCGAAGGAGGCTGGGCACTCTAGAAAGATCTTAGACTACCTGGTGTGCACTGGCTCCTCCCACTATGACCCTCCTCCAAGCCTCAGTTAGATTTCGTGCCCGGCCGAGGTTGGATGCACACTAGGGGCTCTCCTGAGCTCTTAGAAAGTTATAGTCTTAGAATTTGTTATTTTCAGTGAGACCTGCTGGCAACAGGCTCACTGCAGCGAGGGACTAAGGGGAGAAGAAGCGAACTCGCCTGCTTGCAGCCGGATTGGGCTTCTTAGGCTACTGGACACCATTAGCTCCAGAGGGATCGACCGCAGGCCCAGCCTTGATGTTCGGTCCCGGAGCCGCGCCGCCGTCCCCCTTACAGAGCCAGAAGCAAGAAGATGGTCCGGAAAATCGGCGGCATGAAGACTCTGTCTTCACCAAGGTAGCGCACAGCACTGCAGCTGTGCGCCATTGCTCCTCTCACACACTTCACACTCCGGTCACTGAGGGTGCAGGGCGCTGGGGGGGGCGCCCTGAGGCAGCAATAAAAACACCTTGGCTGGCTAAAATACCTCAATATATGGCCCCAGGGGCTATATATGAGGTAAATACCCCTGCCAGAATTCCATAAAAAACGGGAGAATAGGCCGCGAAAAAGGGGCGGAGCCTATCTCCTCAGCACACTGGCGCCATTTTTCCCTCACAGCTCGGCTGGAGGGAAGCTCCCTGGCTCTTCCCTGCAATTCTACAGTACAGTAAGAGGGAAAAGAGAGGGGGGGCATTAAAATTGGCACTGTATACAGTATATTATATAAAAGCTATTAGGGACATAACTCAGTTAGTCCCTGTATATATATAGCGCTCTGGTGTGTGCTGGCATACTCTTACTCTGTCCCCCCAAAGGGCTTTTGTGGGTCCTGTCCTCGTTTAGAGCATTCCCTGTGTGTCTGCGGTGTGTCGGTACGGCTGTGTCGACATGTTGAATGAGGAGGCTTATATGGTGACAGAACAGAGGCCGATATATGTGATGTCGCCCCCTGTGGGGCCGACACCAGAGTGGATGGATAGGTGAAAGGTATTAACCGACAGTGTCAACTCCTTACATAAAAGGGTGGATGACGTAGCAGCTGTGGGACAGCCGGCTTCGCAGCCCGCGCTTGCCCAGGCGTCTCAAAGGCCATCAGGGGCTCAAAAACGCCCGCTCTCTCAGATGGCAGACACAGATGTCGACACGGAGTCTGACTCCAGTGTCGACAAGGTGGAGACATATACACAATCCACTAGGAACATCCGTGACGTGATCCCGGCAATAAAAAATGTGTTATACATTTCTGACTTTAACCCAAGCACCTCTAAAAATGGGTTTTAGGTTTGGGGAGAAAAAACAGGCAGTGTTTTGTTCCCCCATCAGATGAATAAATGAAGTGTGTGAAAGCGTGGGTTCCCCCGTTAAGAAACTGGTAATTTATAAAAAGTTACTGATGGCGTACCCTTTCCCGCCAGGTGGATAAGTTACGCTGGGAGATATCCCCTAGGGTGGATAAGGCGCTCACACGTTTGTCAAAAAAGGTGGCACTGCCGTCTTAGGATACGGCCACTTTAATAGGTACCTGTTGATAAAAAACAGGAGGCTATCCTGAAGTCTGTATTTACACACTCAGGTACTAGACTGAGACCTGCAGATAGTGCTGCTGCAGCGTGGTCGGTGACCCTGTCAAACAGGGATACTAGTTGGAAAACATAAAAACATATTAAAGACGTCGTCTTATATATGGGGGATGCACAGAGGGATATTTTGCCGGCTGGCATCCAAAATAAATGTAATGTCCATTCTGTCAGGAGGGTATTAGAGACCTGTCACTGGACAGGTGATGCTGACTTAAAAAGCGCATAGAGAGCCTTATAAGGGTGAGGAATTATTTGGGGATGGTCTCTGGGACCTCGTATCCACAGCAACTGCTGGGAAGAAATAATTTTACCTCAGGTTTCCTCACAGACAAAGGTACAGTCCTTTCGGCTTCAGAAAAGCAAGCGGGTCAAATGGCGCTTCCTTTCTGTACAGAGACAAGGGTAGAGGGAAAAAAGCTGCACCAGTCAGCCTGTTCCCAGAATCAAGATTCTTCCCCCGCCTCCTGTGAGGCCACACCATGACGCGGGTGCTCCACAGGTGTAGCCAGGTACGGTGGGGGGCCGTCTCAAAAATTTCAGCAATTAGTGGGCTCGCTCACAGGTGGATCCCTGTTTCTTTCAAGTAGTATTTCAGGGGTACAAGCTGAAATTCGAGATGTCTCCCCCCAGCCGTTTCCTAAAATATGCCTTGCTGACAACTCCCTCAGGCAGGGAGGCTGTGCTAGAGGCAATTAATAAGCGGTATTCCCAGCAGGTAATACTCAAGGTGCCCCTACTTCAACAAGGACGGGGTTACTATTCCACACGGGTTGGGGTACCGAAACCGCATGGTTCGGTGTGACCCATTTTATATTTAAAATCCTTGAACACAAAAATTCAAGTTCAAGATGGAATCGCTCAGGGCGGTTATTCCAAGCCTGGACGAGGGGGATTACATGGTATCCTGGGACATCAAGGATGCTTACCTGCATGTCCCCATTTACCATCCTCGCCAGGAGTACCTCAGATTTGTGGTACAGGATTACCATTACCAAGTCCAGACACTGCCGTTTGGACTGTACATGGCACCGAGGGTGTTTTATCAAGGTAATGGCCGAAATGTTGATACTCCTTCAAAAAAAGGGAGTTGTAATTATCCCGTACTTGGACAATCTCGTTATAAGGGCGAGGTCCAAGGAGCAGTTGGTAGTCGGGGTAGCACTATTTTGGAAAGTGCTACAACAGCATGGTTGGATTCTAAACAGTCCAAAGTCACAGCTGGTTCCTATGACACGTCTACTGTTCCTGGGGATGGTTCTGGACATAAACCAGAAATAGTGTTTCTCCCGGAGGAGAAAGCCAAGGAGTTGTCATCTCTAGTCAGAGACCTCCTGAAGCCAAAATAGGTAGCGGTGCATCATTGCACGCGAGTCCTGGGAAAAATGGTAGCTTCCTACGAAGCAATCCCATTAGGCAGGTTCCATACAAGAACTTTTCAGAGGGACCTGTTGGACAAGTGGTCCGGATCGCATCTTCCGATGCATAGGCTGATAACCCTGTCTCCAAGGACCAGGGTATCTCTACTGTGGTGGCTGCAGAGTGCCCATCTTCAAGAGGGCCGCAGGTTCGGCATACAGGACTAGGTCCTAGTGACCATGGATTCCAGCCTTTGAGGCTGGGAGGCAGTCACACAGGGAAGAAATTTCCAGGGACTTTGGTCAAGTCAGGTTATTTCCCTACACATAAATATTCTGGAACTGAGGGCCATTTACAATGCCCTGAGGCCGGCAAGGCCTCTGCTTCAAAACCAGCCGGTACTGATCCAATCAGACAACATCACGGCAGTCGCCCATGTAAACCAACAGGGCGGCACAAGAAGCAGGATGGCGATGGCAGAAGCCACAAGGATTCTCCGATAGGCGGAAAATCATGTGTTAGCACTGTCAGCAGTGTTCATTCCCGGAGTGGACAACTGGGAAGCAGATCTTCTCAACAGACACGACCTCCACCCGGGAGAATGGGGACTTCCTCCAGAAGTCTTCCAATAGGATTGTACACCATTGGGAAAGGCCACAGGTGGACATGATGGCGTCCCGCCTCAACAAAAAGCTATAAAAGATATTGCACCGGGTCAAGGGACCCTCAGGCGATAGCTATGGACGCTCTGGTAACACCGTGGGTGTACCAGTCGGTTTATGTGTTCTCCCCTCTGCCTCTCATACCAAAGGTACTGAGAATAATAAGAAGGCGAGGAGTAAGAACGATACTCGTGGATGGCCAAGAAGAGCTTGGTACCCAGAACTTCAAGAATTTATATCAGAGGATCCATGGCCTCTGCCACTCAGACAGGACCTGCGGCAGCAGGGGCCCTGTCTGTTCCAAGACTTACCGCGGCTGCGTTTGTCGGCATGGCGGTTGAACGCCGGATCCTGAAGGAAAAGGGCATTCCGGAGGAAGTCATTCCTACGCTTACTAAAGCCAGGAAAGAGGTTACAGCAACTCATTATCACCGCATATGGCGAAAATATGTTGCATGGTGTGAGGCCGAAAGGGCCCCAACAGAGGAATTTCAACTAGGTCGATTTCTGCATTTCCTGCAAGCAGGAGTGACTATGGGCCTTAAATTGGGTTCCATTAAGGTACAGATCTCGGCTCTGTCGATTTTCTTTCAAAAAGAACTAGCTTCAGTACCTGAAGTTCAGACATTTATAAAAGGAGTGCTGCAGAGTCAGCCCCCGTTTGTGCCTCCTGTGGCACCTTGGGATCTCAACGTGGTGTTGAGTTTCTTAAAATCACATTGGTTTGAACCACTAAAAACCGTGGATCTGAAATATCTCACGTGGAAGGTGGTTATGTTATTGGCCTTGGCTTCTGCCAGGCGAGTATCAAAGTTGGCGGCTTTGTCTTGTAAAAGCCCTTATTTGATTTTCCATATGGATAGGGCAGAATTGAGGACTCGTCCCCAGTTTCTCCCAAAGGTGGTGTCAGCGTTTCACCTGAACCAGCCTATTGTGGTGCCTAGGCTACTAGGGACTTGGAGGACTCCAAGTTGCTAGACGTTGTCAGGGCACTGAAAATATATGTTTCCAGAACGGCTAGAGTCAGAAAATCTGACTCGCTGTTTATCCTATATGCACCTAACAAGCTGGGTGCTCCTGCTTCTAAGCAGACTATTGCTCGTTGGATTTGTAGTACAATTCAGCTTGCACATACTGTGGCAGGCCTGCCACAGCCAAAATCTGTCAATGCCCATTCCACAAGGAAGGTGGGCTCATCTTGGGCGGCTGCCCGAGAGGTCTCGGCTTTACAATTTTGCCGAGCAGCTACTTGGTCAGGGGCAAACACGTTTGCAAAAATTCTACAAATTTGATACCCTGGCTGAGGAGGACCTGGAGTTCTCTCATTCAGTGCTGCAGAGTCATCCGCACTCTCCCGCCCGTTTGGGAGCTTTGGTATAATCCCCATGGTCCTTACGGAGTTCCCAGCATCCACTAGGACGTTAGAGAAAATAAGAATTTACTCACCGGTAATTCTATTTCTCGTAGTCCGTAGTGGATGCTGGGCGCCCATCCCAAGTGCGGTTTATCTGCAATACTTGTACATAGTTATGGTTAACTAAATCGGGTTATTGTTGAGCCATCTGTTGAGAGGCTCTATTGTTTCATACTGTTAACTGTGTTTCATATCACGAGTTGTACGGTGTGATTGGTGTGGCTGGTATGAGTCTTACCCGGGATTCAAAATCCTTCCTTATTGTGTACGCTCGTCCGGGCACAGTACCTAACTGAGGCTTGGAGGAGGGTCATAGTGGGAGGAGCCAGTGCACACCAGGTAGTCTAAGATCTTTCTAGAGTGCCCAGCCTCCTTCGGAGCCCGCTATTCCCCATGGTCCTTACGGAGTTCCCAGCATCCACTACGGACTACGAGAAATAGAATTACCGGTGAGTAAATTCTTATTTTTAAGCGGGACTGAAGCGCGCCATGTAGTGGGCGGGGCTTAGCCCACACAGCTCTGACCAGCGCCATTTTCTCTTCACAGAAGCTGCAGAGACGCTGGCCCTGACCTCCACACTGCTGTACAAGTAACGGTGCAAAACGAGGGGGGGGGGGGGGGCACAAGTGATTTGGTGCTAAATTATATATATAGAAAGCGCTAACAGGTCTGGTCAGTCTTGTTACTTGCTTCAGTACCGGGATAGGTGCTGGGTGTGAGCTGGCAGAACTCTCTCTGTGTCTCTCTTGCAGGCTTTATTGTGGGTCTGTCTCCTATAGCCCCAGTGTGGTTGTGAGTGTCGGTACGTGTGTGTCGACATGTCTGAGGCTGAATGCTCTTCCCAGGAGGAGGATGGAGTGGGGACAGAAAATACTGCGAGAGTGGACGTGTCGGCACCGTCGACGGATGATTGGGTGAATATGTTGAGTGTTTTAAACGCAAATGTGACTAGGTTGAGTAAGAGATTTGATAAATCTGAGTCTTAAGAACCAGACATGGAGGAAATCCATGGAAGGTGCTTTGTCACAGGCCCAGATCCCTTCGGGGTCACAGAAACGTGCATTTGCCCAGATAGCAGATACAGATACCGACACGGACTCTGATTCCAGTGTCGACTATAGTGATGCCAGATTACATGCAAAACTGGCTAAGAGTATTCAGTACATGATTGTGGCGATAAAAAAAGTATTACATATCACCGAGGACCCTGCTGTTCCTGATACTAGGGTCTGTATGTTTAAAGGAAAGAAACCTGAGGTAACGTTTCCTCCCTCTCATGAACTGAACGCACTTTTTGAAAAGGCTTGGGAAAATCCTGACAAAAAGATACATGTTCCCAAAAGAATTCCAGTGGCATATCCGTTCCCCTCTGGGGACAGGGAAAGGTGGGAGTCAATCCCCACGGTAGACAAAGCTTTATCGCGTCTATCCAAAAAGGTGGCGCTTCCGTCCCCTGACACGGCAGCCCTAAAGGATCCTGCGGATCGTAAGCAGGAAAATACACTAAAATCCATTTATGTCACTACAGGGTCGCTACTCAGGCCTGCCGTTGCTTCGGCATGGGTGAGTAGCGCTATAGAAAAGTGGGCAGATAACTTGTCATCTGAGGTAGATACCCTAGACAAGGATAGTGTGCTTTTGACTCTGGGTCACATCAGGGACGCTGCAGCATATTTAAAAGAAGCGGTAAGGGATATTGGCCTTTTGGGATCAAGGGCCAATGCCATGGCAGTCTCAGCGTGGAGAGCATTGTGGATTCATCAATGGAATGCTGACGCTGACTTTAAGAAGGCGATGGAGTCTCTACCGTTTAACGGTAGGGTCTTGTTTGGTGACGGCCTCACTGACCTGGTGTCTACGGCTACCGCGGGTAGGTCTTAATTTTTACCTTATGTTCCTGCACAGCAGAAGAAATTGCCTCACTATCAGATGCAGTCCTTTCGGCCCAATAAATTCAGAAAAGGACGTGGGTCCTCCTTCCTTGCTGCGAGGGGGAGAGGACGGGGAAAAAGGTCACAGGCTGTGGCAAGGTCCCAAGAGCAGAAGTCCTCTCCGGCTTCTACCAAATCCACCGCATGACGCTGGGGCTCCTCTGCGGGAGTCCGCACCGGTGGGAGCACATCTCCAACTCTTCAGTCAGGTCTGGGTGCACTCGGACCTGGATCCTTGGATAGGAGACATAGTAACCCAAGGGTACAAGTTAGAGTTTCAAGACGTGCCCCCTAACCGATTTTTCAAATCGGCCTTGCCAGCTTCTCTTCCAGAAAGGGAGATAGTAAGCCCTGCGATACTAAAGTTGTGTCAAAATTAAGTGATTGTCACGGTGCCCCCGTCACAACAGGGGGAAGGCTTTTATTCGAGCCTGTTCGTGGTCCTGAAGCCGGATGGCTCGGTCAGACCGATTCTGAAACTAAAATCCCTCCATTTATTTCTGAAAAAATTCAAATTCAAGATGGAATCTCTCCGAACAGTGATCTCTAGTCTGGAAGAGGGGGATTTTATGGTGTCGGTCGACATAAAAGATGCCTACTTACATGTCCCCATATATCCTCCACATCAGGCTTACCTGAGCAGGATTGTCATTACCAATTTCAGACGTTGCCGTTTGGTCTGTCCACGGCTACGAGGATTTTCATCAAAGTAATGGCGGAAATTATGGTTCTCCTGCGCAAGCAGAGAATCACAATTATCCCGTACTTGGACAATCTCCTCATAAAGGCGAGGTCCAAGGAGCAATTGTTGAAGAATGTTGCCCTTTCACTGACGATTCTGCAACAACATGGTTGGCTCCTAAATTTGCCAAAATCACAGTTGGATCCGACGTCACGTCTGTCGTTCCTGGGTATGATTCTGAATACGTAATTGCAGAGAGTTTTTCTTCCAGTGGAAAAAGCTCTGGAAATACAGAACATGGTAAAACAGATTCTGAAACTGGCAAAGGTGTCAGTTCTTCAATGCACTCGGTTGCTGGGGAAGATGGTGGCAGCCTACGAGGCCATTCCGTATGGCAGGTTCCATGCCAGGGTGTTTCAGTGGAAGCTGTTGGACCAGTGGTCCGGGTCTCACCTGGACATGCACCGGAAAATAATTCTATCTCCCAGGACCAGAAGCTCCCTTCTGTGGTGGCTGCACAGTTCTCACCTTCTGGAGGGACGCAGGTTCGGGATTTAGGATTGGATCCTGGTGACCACAGATGCAAGACTCCGAGGCTGGGGAGCAGTCACACAGGGAAGAAACTTTCAGGGAAAGTGGTCGAGCCAGGAAGCTTGTCTACATATAAACATTCTGGAATTAAGAGCCATTTACAACGGCATACTGTAAGCAGAACATCTTTTTCGGGGTCTGCCTGTCTTGATTCAGTCAGACAACGTGACAGCAGTGGCGTACCAAAACTGCCAAGGCGGAGCAAGGAGCAGAGCGGCGATGGCCGAGGCCACGAAGATTCTTCGCTGGGCGGAAAGACATGCCAGCGCTCTGTCAGCAGTCTTCATTCCAGGAGTGGACAACTGGGAAGCAGACTTCCTCAGTAGACACGATCTCCATCCAGGAGAGTGGGGTCTTCATCGAGAGGTCTTTGCAGAAGTGACAAGTCGTTGGCGAGTTCCTCAACTAGACATGATGGCATCCCGCCTCAACAAGAAACTTCAGAGATATTGTTCCAGGTCAAGGGACCCTCAAGCAATAGCGGTGGACGCCCTAGTGACACCGTGGGTGTTTCCGTCGGTATATGTGTTCCCTCCACTTCCACTCATTCCAAAGGTGATAAAAATTATAAGAAGAATAAGGGTTCAGGCGATCCTCATTGTTCCGGATTGACCAAAAAGGGCCTGGTATCCAGATCTTCAGGAATTGCTCATAGAAGATCCCTGGCCTCTTCCTCTTTGGGAGGACCTATTACAACAGGGACCGTGCGTGCATCAGGACTTACCGCGGCTGCGTTTGACGGCGTGGCGGTTGAATGCCAAATACTAGCCCGAAAGGGTATTTCCAGTGAAATCATTCCCACACTACTTCAGGCTAGAAAAGAAGTAACGGCAAAGCATTACCACCGTATTTGGAGAAAATATGTGTCTTGGTGTGAATCCAAGAAGGCCCCTACGGAAGAATTTCACCTGGGGCGTTTGCTTCATTTCCTTCAAGCAGGTGTGGATGCAGACCTGAAGTTAGGCTCTAATAAAGTACAGATTTTGGCCTTGTCGATCTTTTTTCAGAAGGAATTGGCTTCTCTTCCAGAAGTTCAGACCTTCGGAAAAGGCGTGTAGCACATCCAACCTCCATTTGTGCCTCCTGTGGCACCGTGGGATCTTAATGTGGTGTTGCAGTTTTTGCAATCACATTGGTTTGAACCTTTGCGAAAGGTTGAGTTAAAATTCCTTACTTGGAAAGTGGTCATGTTGTTGGCCTTGGCGTCCGCAAGGCGAGTGTCTGAATTGGTGGCTTTGTCTCACAAAAGCCCCTATTTGATTTCCCATGCGGATAGAGCAGAGTTGAGAACTCTTCAACAATTTTTGCCAAAAGTGGTATCATCTTTTCACGTAAACCAGCCTATTGTGGAGCCAGTGGCTACTGAGGCCTTGGCAGAGTCAAAGTCTCTCGATGTGGTCAGAGCTTTGAAGATCTATGTCGCCAGAACGGCGCAGCTTATGAAAACAGAGGCTCTGTTTGTCCTGTGGGCTCCCAACAAGATTGGGGCTCCTGCTTCTAAGCAGACTATTGTGCGCTGGATCTGTAATACGATTCAGCAGGCTTATTCTACAACAGGATTGCCGTTACCGAAATCGGTGAAAGCCTATTCTACCAGAAAGGTTGGCTCATCCTGGGCGGCTGCCCGGGGGATCTCGGCATTACAGCTTTGCCGAGCTGCTACTTGGTCGGGATCAAACACCTTTGCGAAGTTTTACAAGTTTGATACCCTGGCTGAGGAGGACCTCTTGTTTGGTCAATCGGTGCTGCAGAGTCATCCGCACTCTCCCGCTCGTTCTAGAGCTTTGGTATAACCCCATGGTTCTTGAAGCATCCCCAGCATCCTCTAGGACGTATGAGAAAATAGGATTTTAGTACCTACCGATAAATCCTTTTCTCTTAGACCGTAGCCCGTCTCAGTGCGGCCTGTATCTGCAGTTTGGTTATAGTTATGCTCATGTTGCGTTGAGTTCAGTCAAATCTGTGACTGCTGTTGGTCATGCCGTTGCATGCGTTGTTGTTGAATGCCATGTTGTACGGCGTGTTAGTGGTGTGAGCTGGTGTGTATCTCACCTTAGTTTAAAATAATTAAACAAATCCTTTTCCTCAAAATGTCCGTCTCCCTGGGCACAGTTCCTATAACTGGAGTCTGGAGGAGGGGCATAGAGGGAGGAGCCAGTTCACACCCATTCAAAGTCTTATAGTGTGCCCATGTCTCCTGCAGATCCCGTCTATACCCCATGGTTCTTGAAGCATCCCCAGTTTCTACGGACTAAGAGAAAAGGATTTACCGGTAGGTATTAAAATCCTATTTTCCCTATAGATTGTAAGCTTGCGAGCAGGGCCTTCCTACCTCTGTCTGTCGGTTTTTGCCCAGTTTTGTTCTATTACTGTTGTTCTAATTGTAAAGCACAACGGAATATGCTGCGCTATATAAGTAACTGTTAATAATAATAATGATAATAATAATAATAATTAAAAAAAAAAAAGTTATTATGTGCATTCCTGGGGGGGATAACAGCATGTATGGGAGCATGGAGGGGATGTCTCCGCCTCAATGACATAACAAGCATACACTGGTGGCACTCATCAAAGACCTATGCATAAAGAGGGTTAGTAACAGCTTCCAAACTGGCAGAGCCCATGCAGTGTTGTGGAAAGGAGCCTGTCATAGTCTATATCTCTGGAAGGAGAGAATGTTGTTGCACTCCCCTTGCTTCGAATCTGTGCACAACTATGAGATAGTCACTTGGCTGGCAGGATAAATCTAACGGTGTACAGAAATTATATTGGATGTTTTCAGCATGTCAGATAATAGAGGGAATTCAATTGTTTGAAAAGTCAGTTGGGTGTCTGTTTTTTTCCTATCTAATAGACAAGAAAAAACAGACACCCAACCGACTTTTCAAACAATTGAATACCCCCCAATATGTCTGATGGTGAGTTTTATCTGACAGTGTATATCTAGCCTTAGAAAGATGTTTGGTGAAATGTAGGTAATTTATATAAAACTCAGATGCTGAACTGTGTTGTAATGCCCTAAGGTATTCATCTGATCTTCAAAGACTCCAGTGAATGTTGATTAAACAATGTGGATAATTGAGCCTGTAAATCCGAACAGACGGGTCAGACATGTTTTTGGAGACATCTGAAGCCAAGGAGACTGCACACATTCAGACCTGGGGTTCTAGTTGTGAGTCTGGATGTTTATACATGCCTGACTTCCATTAGTTATCTGTTGTATTTTATATGCTTCTGTGCTCTGTCACCTCACTTCTAGGACATATTGACCTGTTTTTAACCTTTTCTCTACTAAATGTAGAAAACAGGTTAATGGGGCAATCCTGCTGCTCATCACTAAATTTGAACAACTGGACCAGTGTTTGATTGCGTACATACATGGCTGGCCGTGTCAGACAGATCTGGTCACTTACAGTCAATTTCATTTATTTCTTTAACAGTGACAAATTGACAATGAAGAATATTATAAAGGTGGGGTAGAATGAATGGAACGTCCACCAGGCTTCCAACAGTAGTTTTAGTGGTAGGAGTATGCTCCAGGGTAATACTACAGCATTCACCTTTACTAAAAATGTACTGGCTGCCTTAACAAGTTCCAACAAAATGTAACGGTATTTTTAAAATATAAAACAACTAAAACTTTCTGGGAACAAGCATATTTCTTTACTAATATAATAACTCGTAAGAGTTTATTCTTACCAGACCTATTTCATTGGTCAGACTTGATAGGGCTGTTGCTAAATACTAACCTTTACTTACCACATCGTATTACACATTGTATATTTGTTAGATTGTGATAGTGGTATACATATGGTATCCTGGCAGATGGGATGCTGGCTGTTACTATAGCGACAGTGGAATCCCGTCAGCGAAGCAGCGTGTCACCTCGCGTTGGGCCCGGTGGCTCGCTTCACTCGCTACAGGTTCTATTCCCACTCGGTTGGGTACGTGGACCCACCAACCGAGTGGGAATACCAAACATTTGTCGGGATTCTGGATGTCGGTATTTCTCTGTGGAAACAAAATGGGAATATACAGTTTCAACACAGAGATTGTCCTGGTTAGAATATCTCTGTTTGTATTACTGCCCAGTCACGCTGCAAAATCGCTGTTTATATTACTGCCCATTCAAAGTGCAATATTTCTGCTTATTTTAGCAACTTTTTGCCATCTGGGGCTATGATAAATTGAATCCTATTCCTAGCGTGTCGCATACGCAACAAACGGCCAGGAACTTACATGATCTGTTAACTAGTTTGTAAAGCCTCTATTGAAATCTCTTGCGGTCACTTTTCATATAAGCTGAAAACAACATCTGAGTTGATTGCGTATGGACACCAATTCCCTTTTGAATAGGTGAGAGGTTCAAGCTCTATTAAGCAGTTTGACTTGTTATAGATGCAGTTCCACTTCAGACTGCTGGGAAAAATACTGCTTGCGAAGATGAGTTTATTTGAATGGCTACTCCATGGAGAACAGCTTAAAGGTCACACTGGTAATTTGAAAGGGGAGTTGGTAGCTTGATAGGCAGAAAGAGTGTCCGCTAATGATTGGGCTGCTTCTGGGGTGCACAGCAAATACTCTGGGAAACACAAGGCCCGGGAGGAATATTAAAGGTATTCCAACTCCATGTTACAGAAACATAGTCTAACCAAACTATGGAGATAATTTGAGTTTGACATCCTCATATTTGATAGGATAAGGACGATGTGAGAACACAACTTATGGACAGGGGTAAATAAAATGTAGTCCTTATCAAACATCATAGAAATCATGCTCCACCAGTACATTCCTAAATGCAATGTAGAGGCAGTGCCTATTTTTTTAGTTCCATTGGGTAGGCACAGACTTCTTTACCGTCTAGATGACCAACTAAGATCAAATAGCGAACATTCTTATCTTCCATTGTATTTGTAATTAGCATAATAAGCATTATGCATTTACATAATAAGCTACAGTGGTATCTATGTTTTACAAATTGGTAGCTAGAGAAATGAGTCTCCTGTAAGGCTACAACCTTTGCTTTATGATGGTGAAAAGTAGCCAAAGCTAACCTACATTTGTTGGGAAGTTAAGCCCATGAGTGTTAAATGTAAAAATTTAACCATAGGTCATGTAAGTAGAGAACACATACAGTATGTGGCAACAGATGAACACACAGATTGAATAGTCTGAGGTAGGCTTGCTAAGGAAGCAATAAAACAAAGTTGACTACAGTAAGTAAAAAAGAGGAGGCTGGGAGTGGAGGGAAACTAAGGAATAAAAGAGAAAAAAAATGAAGTAGGCCAAACACTGGTGCTCCATAGTTTGTATATGGAAATGGCAAAACAAAAACATGGGGAAAGTGGTCCTGGCCTAGAACCCATCTATGCAGTAGGTAATGAAACAAGTAACAACAGTGAATAGGTAATATATAATATAACAATAGGTCAGTGTGTGATCAGTCTGGCAAAGTGAACAAGTCATCCTGGAGAGCATACCAACCCATAACTGACAAATACTAAACCACAGTAAAGAGTCTATTTACTAAACCTTGGAGAGAGAAACAGAAGATATCAATAAAGTACCAGCCAATCAGCTACTGTCATTTTCTCTGACGTCCTAGTGGATGCTGGGTACTCCGTAAGGACCATGGGGAATAGACGGGCTCCGCAGGAGACTGGGCACTCTTAAAAGAAGATTAGGTACTATATCTGGTGTGCACTGGCTCCTCCCTCTATGCCCCTCCTCCAGACCTCAGTTAGAATCTGTGCCCGGCCAGAGCTGGATGCACCCTAGGGGCTCTCCTGAGCTTCCTAGAAAAGAAAGTATTTGTTAGGTTTTTTATTTTCAGTGAGATCTGCTGGCAACAGACTCACTGCTACGTGGGACTGAGGGGAGAGAAGCGAACCTACCTGCTTGCAGCTAGCTTGGGCTTCTAAGGCTACTGGACACCATTAGCTCCAGAGGGATCGAACACAGGCCCAGTCCTCGGTCGTCCGGTCCCGGAGCCGCGCCGCCGTCCCCCTTGCAGAGCCAGAAGAACCGAAGAGAAGTTGAAAATCGGCGGCTGAAGACTCTAGTCTTCATTAAGGTAGCGCACAGCACTGCAGCTGTGCGCCATTGCTCCCTTAGCACACCACACACTCCGTCACTGATGGGTGCAGGGCGCTGGGGGGGGGCGCCCTGGGCAGCAATTAGATTACCTTTTGGCAATAAAAACACACATAATACAGTCTAGTACTGTATATGTGTAAAAAAACCCCGCCATTAAAGTACATAAAAGGACAGAAGCCCGCCGCTGAGGGGGCCGGGCCTTCTTCCTCAGCACACCGGCGCCATTTTCTCTTCACAGCTCAGCTGGAAGGAAGCTCCCCAGGCTCTCCCCTGCAGTATCCTGGTACACAAAGGGTAAAAAAGAGAGGGGGGAGCACATAAATTTAGGCGCAAAACTGTGTATATAAGCTGCTATAGGGGAAAAATCACTCAGTATAGTGTACATCCCTGTATTATATAGCGCTGTGGTGTGTGCTGGCATACTCTCTCTCTGTCTCTCCAAAGGGCCTGGTGGGGGAACTGTCTTCAAATAGAGCATCCCCTGTGTGTGTGGTGTGTCGGTACGCGTGTGTCGACATGTCTGAGGTAAAAGGCTCCTCTAAGGAAGTGATAGAGCGGATATGTGTGTGGGAGGGTGTCTCCGTCGACAACGCCGACACCTGTTTGGATATGTGTAAGTGCCGAGGTAAAATTATTGCACAAAAGGTTAGGGAACAGAAAGGAAATCTACCCTGGTCTGTCCCTATGTCACAGAGTCCTTCAGAGTCTCTCTATGCTCACTATCCAAAATAACAAACACTGGTATCGACACGGAGTTTAACTCCACTGTCGACTAAGATAATGCAAAGTTACAGCCAAGAGGGCTAAAAGATATTCAATATATGATTATTGGAATAAAAGATGATTTGCATATCACTGATGACTCATCTGTCCCTGACACGAGAGTACACATGTTAAGGGGAAGAATGCTGAGGTAAATTTCCCTCCTCTCATGAGGAAAAAGAGCGGGAATCTCCAGACAAGAGACGGCAGCTTCCCACAAGAGAATTCTCAGGCTGTATCCTTTCCCCACTAGGGCCAGGATGTGTTGAGAATCTTCCCCTTGGGTGTCCTGTTTGCGCTAGCTATTCTCAGGGATCCTGCAGATAGTGTGCACATTCTAGTATACTACCCAGACCGGCGATTGTGTCGGCATGGGTTTATAGCGCTGTGGCAGCGTGGACAGGTACCTTATCAGCAGAGATTGAGACCCTAGTATGCATATAAATATTTTAAGATGCTGTCTTAAGTGATAGATATATAATTATAAAGCATGCCCAAAGGGACATGAGTATACTGGGTCCTAGAGTCAAAAGCTATGTCGATTTCTGCTTGACGTGTCCTGTAGAATATACATTGGACAGATGATGCCGACTTAAGAGGCATATGGAAGGCTGAGGATTGTGTGGAGAAAGGTTCTCAGGCCTGGTCTCCACAGCTATAGTTGGTAATTCTGCTAGTTTGCCCTATATTCCTGCACAGCCTGGGAAAGCACGACATTATTAAATGCAGCTTTTCGAATAAAGAAACAAGAAAGTCTGAGGTGCATCCTTTCTTGTCAGAGCCGGGGGCAGAGGAAAGAAGCTGTACAATACAGCTAGTCCCCAGGAACAGAAGTCCTCCCCGGCCTCTACAAAAATCCACTGCATGTCGCTGGGGCTCCACAGGCGGAGCTAGGCCCGGTGGGGGCACGCCTTCGTAAGTTCAGCCACAAGTGGGTTCACTCCCTGTTAGATCCCTGGGCAATAGAAATTGTGTCGCAGGGATACAGGCTGGACTGGGAGAAGATGCCCCCTCACCGAGGACCCGGCGGGCTTCCCCCCAAGAGAGGGAGCCAGTGTTAACTGCAATTCGTAAATTGTATCTTCAACAGGTGGTGGTCAAGGGTCCCCTCCTTCAACAAGAGGGTGTTATTATTCGACCATGTTATAATCCCGAAACCAGACGATTCGGTTAGACCCATATTGAATTAAAATCCCTGAACATATACCTGAAAAGGTTCAAGTTCAAGATGGAATCGCTAAGAGCGGTCATTGCAAGCCTGAAAAGGGGGAGACTTTATCGTGAATCGGGACATAAGGGATGCATACCTTCATGTCCCCATTTATCCACCTCATCAGGCGTACCTCAGAATTCCGGTACGGGATTGTCATTACTAATTTCACCAAGGTAATGGCGGATATGATGGTGATCCTGCGGAAGCAATGTGTCACTATTATCACATACTTGGATGATCTCCTCATAAAAGCGAGATCAAGAGAGCAGTTGCTGGACAGCGTATCACCTTCTCTGGAAGTGAAACGGCAACACGACTGGATTCTATATATTCCGAAGTCGCAGTTGGTTCCTACAGCTCATCTGCCTCGCCTAGGCATGATCCTAGACACAGACCAGAAAAGGGTTTATCTCCCGATAGAGAGAGCTCAGGAGCTCATGACACTGGTCAGGAATCTATTGAAAACCAAAACAGGTGTCAGTGCATCACTGCACTCGAGTCCTGGGAAGGATGGTGGCATCATACGTAGCCATCCCCTTCGGCTGGTTCCATGCAAGGACAATGGAACTTACTGGACAAGTGGTCCGGATCACATCTTCAGATGCATCGGTTAATCACCCTATCCCCCAGGGCCAGGGTGTCTCTCCTGTGGTGGCTGCGGAGTGCTCACCTTCTCGAGGGCCGCAGATTCGGCATTCAGGAATGGGTCCTGGTGACCACGGATGCAAGCCTCCGAGGGTGGGGGGCAGTTACACAGGGAAGAAAATTCCAAGGTTTGTAGTCAAGCCAACAGACTTGCCTTCACATCAATATCCTGGAACGAAGGGCCATATACAACGCCCTAAGTCAAGCGGAGTTCCTGCTTCGCGACCAACCGGTTCTGATCCAGTCAGACCGCAGGGGCTCATGTAAACCGCCAAAGCGGCACAAGGAGCAGGGTGGCGAGGGTAGAAGCCACCAGAATTCTTCGCTGGGCGGAGAATCAAGTAAGCGCACTGTCAGCAGTGTTCATTCCGGGAGTGGACACGACCTCCACCTGGGAAAGTGGTGACTTCATCAGGAAGTCTTCACGCAGTTTTGCAAATTGATGGAAACTGCCTCAGGTGGACTACATGGCGTCCCACCTCAATAAAAAGATAAAAAAGGTTTTACGCTGGGTCAAGGGACTCTCAGGCGATAGCTGTGGTCGCACTAGTAACACCGTGGGTGTTCCAGTCGGTCTATATATTCCCTCCTCTTCCTCTGAGACCCAAGGGCTGAGAATTGTAATAAAAGGAGGAGTGTGAACAATATTCTTTGCTCCGGATTGGCCAAGAAGGACTCGGTACCCGGAACTGCAAGAAATGCTCTCAGAGGACCCATGGCCTCTGCCTCTCAGACAGGACATGTTGCAACAGGGGCACTGTCTGTTCCAAGACTTACCGCGGCTGCGTTGGACGGCATGGCGGTTGAACGCCGGATCCTAGCGGAAAAGGGCATTCCAGATGCAGTTATTCCTACGCTGATAAAGGCTAGGAAAGACGTGACAGCAAGACTTTTTCACTGTATATGGCGAAAATAGGTTGCTTGGTGTGTGGCCGGGAAGGCCCTACAGAGGAATTCCAGCGGGGTCGATTCCTGCACTTCCTAGAGTCAAGAGTGACTATGGGCCTAAAATTAGGATCCATAAAGGCCAAGATTTCGGCCCTATCCCTTTTTCTCTCAAAAAGAACTGGCTTCACTGCCTGAAGTTCGGACGTTGTTACAGGGGTGCTGCATATTCAGCCCCTTTTGTGCCTCCAGTGGCACATTGGGATCTTAACGTTGTGTTGGATTCCTAAAATCCCACTGGTTTGAGCCACTTAAGACCGTGGAGTTAAAATATCTCACGTGGAAAGTGGTCATGCTTTTGGCCTTAGCTTGGACTAGGCGTGTGTCAGAATTGGCGGCTTTGTCATGTAAAAGCCCATATCTGATCTTCCATATGGAAAGGGCAGAATTGAGGACTCGTCCCCAATTTCTCCCTAAGGTGGTATCGTTTCATTTGAACCAACCTATTGTGGTGCCTGCGGCTACTAGGGACTTGGAGGATTCCAAGTTGCTGGACGTAGTCCGGGCCCTGAAAATCTATGTTTCCAGGACGGCTAGAGTCAGAAAAACTGACTCGCTGTTTATCCTGCATGCACCCAACAAGCTGGGTGCTCCTGCTTCAAAGCAGACTATTGCTCGCTGGATCTGTAGCATGATTCAGTTTGCGCATTCTGCTGCTGGACTGCCGCATTCTAAATCAGTGAAAGCCCATTCCACAAGGAAGGTGGGCTCTTCTTGGGCGGCTGCCCGAGGGGTCTCGGCTTTACAACTTTGTCGAGCTGCTACTTGGTCGGGTTCAAACACTTTTGCAAAATTCTACAAGTTTGATACCCTGGCTGAGGAGGACCTTGAGTTTGCTCATTCGGTGCTGCAGAGTCATCCGCACTCTCCAGCCCGTTTGGGAGCTTTGGTATAATCCCCATGGTCCTTACGGAGTACCCAGCATCCACTAGGACGTCAGAGAAAATAAGAATTTACTCACCGGTAATTCTATTTCTCGTAGTCCGTAGTGGATGCTGGGAGCCCGTCCCAAGTGCGGACTTTCTGCAATACGTGTATATAGTTATTGCTTAAATAAAGGGTTATTGTTATGAGCCATCTATTACATGAGGCTCAGTTGTTATTCATACTGTTAACTGGGTATAGTTATCACAAGTTGTACGGTGCGATTGGTGTGGCTGGTATGAGTCTTACCCTGGATTCCAAATCCTTTCCTAGTAATGTCAGCTCTTCCGGGCACAGTTTCCTTAACTGAGGTCTGGAGGAGGGGCGTAGAGGGAGGAGCCAGTGCACACCAGATATAGTACCTAATCTTTCTTTTAAGAGTGCCCAGTCTCCTGCGGAGCCCGTCTATTCCCCATGGTCCTTACGGAGTACCCAGCATCCACTACAGACTACGAGAAATAGAATTACCGGTGAGTAAATGCTGTTGTGAGCTGTAAATTGCAGACGGGTTGACTGTTTTTTACTGCAGGTTTGAAAGGTCTGAACCTATTTATGTTGTCAGGTCTGATTCTTCCATATTTTCCCCACCTAGTCCTAGGAGTTGTCATATGGGATTGCAGGTAGGACAGGCGGAGGTAGTTGAACTGTTCAGACAGTTAAAGCCTACGAATAGATCTTTAAAATGTGTGTGGTTCCTTCCTTTTTTAAGTGTTGCACAATTGTCCTGGTACCTAAGAAATCTACTATCTCGGGTTTTTATGACTACAGACCTATCACTTTGACGTCTATGGCAATGAAAACATTTGAATGATTAGTGCTGAACCATCTGAAAGAGACGGAAGGACCCCATTTAGACTCCTTGCAGTTTGCATACCAAACAAATAGATCAGTAGAGGATACAGTTAATATGGGGCTACATTACATCCTGCAACATATTGATTAGCCTGGTACTTATGTGAGGGTCCTGTTCATGAACTTCAATTTGGCATTCAACACAATTGTCCCAGGGATATTGTATTCCAAATTACTTAATTTGGGGGTTTCTGTATCAACCTGTAATTGGATTGTAGCTTTATTGTCGGATAGGAAGCTGTATGTGAAAATAGGGGAGTGTATCTTGAGTGTACAAAGGATCAGAATGGGGGCTCCTCAGGGGTGTGTCCTTTCCCTCATGCTTTTCTCCTTGTATACTAATGACTGCATCTTGGGTGACCAATTTGTGAAAGTCTTGAAATTTGCGGACGACACCACGGTTATCGATCTGATTGAAGACGGGGAGGAGTCCACCTATAGAGGAGTTGGCTCTGTGGTGCAGTAAGAATCATCTGGAGTTAAAACTGCTCAAAACAGTGGGGATGGTTGTGGATTTCAGGAGGCACTCAGTTGCTGTGTTCCCACTTGGGATAGCTGGTAATGTTGTAACTGTGGTAGACTCCTCTAAGTTTTTAGGTTCTAAAATTTAACGAGATCTTGAGTGGGGGCCCAACATTGATGTTATTGTTAAAAAGGCACAGCAAAGGTTGTATTTTTTTGAGGCAGCTTAAAATGTTCAATCTTCCTCAAGAGTTGTTGACTCACTTTTTACTCTGCAATAATTGAGTCTGTGTTATGTACTTCAATTATAGTTTGGCTTGGCTCTGCTAGTGAACGAGACAGGCTTAGGCTTCAAAGGGTAGTGAGAACAGCGAAAAGGATAATTGGAGCCGTAACTAGGGATGTGCCAGCAGTGCCTGGCACACAGCGCACATGCACTGTGGGTGCAGGACTGGGGAGCAGCACCCGCATGGCTGCTTGCTTACTTGACAGCCCCAGCCAGCCTCACCAAAGTCTGCCACCGCTGCTAGCTGCAGTGCTGCCAGCTGTTGTGTGGAGGTGGTGTGTTTGGCTCTTTTCTGCTAAGCACATATCTACATACGAGACAGTTGGCAGCGCTGTAGCTTCCCCCCGCACACTCCACCCCACTCCTGGCCTACCCAGTCAGTCTTGGCAGCAGGTGCAGTGTCTTCTGGGAGAGACGTGATTACGTCTCTCCCATCCTCAGCCCACTCTCACAGTGCCCTACGCCGTGAGGAGTGGCAGCGTTTGGACGGATGGGGCCAGTAGTGAGTCGCAGCAGATGCAATGTGCAGGCGTCGTCAGTCAGAAATGTGGTGAGGGTGTCTGACTCTCTGCTCACTTTTTGTCCCAATTTAGCTTGTGGGGCACACCTTAAGTATGTCTATATGTGTTCCGGGGATGAAAGTGGAGGGGAGAGGGTAGGGGAGATGTAGAATGGGGAAAAGGAGTAGGTAGGGTGAGGGAAATTTTATAGAAGTGGAAAAGAAAAGAAAATGGAAGGGTAAAGAAGAACGGATGGAGACTGAATAATGAAATAAGAAATGGGATAGAATGTCAGAGAGATGTAAGGTGATGTAAGGTGATGTGGGTAATGAGTGTATATGATTATACCAGATGTGAGTACTCAGCAGGTGTATAACTTAGATTAGTACAATGTACAAAATTAATAAATAAGTCAATACATGTACTGATCTTCACTTAAATGTGTTAAATAATGATTAAATACTAGGTGATTCATCGCGCCCTACGGGCGCTCTTCACACCGTCGTAAGGGGCTACGCCCCCGTAATCTCTACAGAAAAGTTAAGGTGTAGAATAGTAGTAGTATAGTTTGTATTGGTGGAATAGGAGGTTTGGTCGTGGATAGATGTAGTATGACAAAAGGGAATGTCATGGTGAATGGGGTTCAGGGTCTTGTGAGTGGGTGAACAGTGTCTGCAGGGGAGGGTGTACAGAATGTGGAAGGAAATGACATGTATAGTGAACATGGTTGGGTAAGTAAAGTATGTGAAGAGATGTTTTAAATGTGAAAAATTTGTTTGAAAACTACATTTTTAGTAAAATTGTTGGTCTCCACCAGGGAGTTGTCCTTGTTGTTCTGTAGGTGTAATGTGTACTTTGACGTGACATGGGCACTATGGGTGGATGTGGGAGGGTATTGGGGGTGAGGTGTGTGTAGGGGAGGGTCTTTGTGGATGGGGAAGGCTGTGTAGAGGTGTGTGGAGGGTTAGAGGATTGGTGTATGTGTGTTACATGGGTGTTATGTATGGGGTAGATTGGTGGGGGGTATTTATTGTGCGTTGCGATGAGGGTTGGTCAGGTGCCAGCGTTGATGGGTGCGGGGTAGAGTGTGGTGCCTGTGTGTACTGAAGCAGTAGTTGGGTTATGGAGAAGAGAAGGAATAGGTGTGGGATGGTGTATAAGATGTTGTGTGTGGTGGAAGTTTTGTGGACAAAGTGGTCTGTGGTTGGTTTGGTTGTTTGCAGGTGTGGTGTAGAAAGTGTGGTGAACATGGTGTGTACTGTAGGAGGGTTGACAGAGTAGCCTTTGTAAATGGGCCTGGGTAAGAGAAATGGTGTGTGTTGATTGTGAAATGGTTAGTGGAAGTTAGGTTTACAGAGGGTGCAGTGTATGGTAGAGGTGGTAGATAGGTGGAGGTAGGTGGGGGATGGGTTGGTGGTTTATAGGCAGTGGCATGGGTTGGATGTGATGTTGTGTGAGCAATGTTGGCAAGGGTGGTTTTTAGCATAGGTGTGGGGAGGGGACACGGCGGGACACAGTGTGCATGATGGCAGACCGTTTGTGTTGGCCTTGTGGGGACAGTAGGCTGTGTGCGGCGGTGTTGGGGAGTGTGTGCGGCCGTGCTGCGGGACTCTGTGGGGGCGCCATGGCTGAGGTGTCAGATGTTTGCGGGGTGCATGTATCAGCGGTGTGGGGAGGGTGTCCACTGTGCTGGCGTCGTGCTGCGGGACTGTGTGGCCGCGACACGGCAGCAGTGTGTTAGATGTTCGCGGGGGGTGAATGTATCAGCAGTGTGGAGAGGGAGGCCGGCGGCTGTACACACTGTGCAGGGAGGGAAGAGAGTGTGCGTTGGTCTTGTGGGGAGGGTGGGCTGTGGTCGTCCGTGCTGGGGAATTTGTGCGGGCGTGCTGCGGGACTATGTACCCGTTGCGCGGCTGGAGTGTGACCGATGGGTGCAGGGATGGCAGAGAGTTTGTGTTGGGCTGGACAGTAGGCTGTGTGCATACATGGTGTGGTCGGCGTGCTGCGGGACTATGTTCCCGCGGGCCGGCAGCAAAGTGCCAGATGGTGTAGGGGTTGGGGGGGGGGGGGGGGGAGAGGAATTGGCATTGTGGGCTGCGGGTGTTTTGTCTGCCGTGGTGGGGAAGGTGGTGGCTGGGCGGCCGTGGTGCGTACCCCTGGCAAGGCAGGATATGGGTGTTGTTGGTGGGATTGTTTGGCGGCTGGGTTTGGTGCAGTGCTGCGTACCTGGCACTGTGCTGCGTCCTGGTTGGAGATGGTGGTGGAATTATGTGGCTGCTGCTCAGTTCTGCTATGCAGGGGAGGAGCTGCTAACTCCACCCAGACCTGTAACTCCACCCAGCGTTAGAGGGCCAGGCACAGACAAGGCAAATATATAGGAGATGAGGCTGGGAGCGTGCCCTATGGTGTACAACCATCAATTGTAAAATAGACTAAGAGTAGTCACAGTGGGGCAGATGTATTAAGCCTGGAGAAGTGATAATGCAGCAGCCAATCATTACGGGTTGGAAAAATGACAGGAGTTTATTGACTGGTGCGTTCTCACCTTCCACTTATCACTTCTGTGTCACTGCTTTATCACTTCTGTGGGCTTAATACATCTGCCCCAGTGCTGGGTAGTTGGATAAGGTGTTTGGGAGATTAATAATGGGCAGGTAATAATATTATAAATGAAGAGAGAGTGGGCATAGAGAGGGAGTTTGGGGGCTAGTATCCAAAATCTCAAAATTTATAATAACTTTACCTGATGAACGGTGGGGGAGAAATGAGGTAATTTTAAAGTGGTTCTACCTGCCGTAATGTGTATAAGGGGTTCTTCTGTGGCGTAACATGTATGAGGGGTACTATTGTGGTGTAATATGTAGAACAGACTCTACTGTGCGGTGTAACGTGTGTCAGGGGTACTACTGTATGCTATATTATGACTAACGTACACTACTATGCATTGTGATGTGAATTGGTACTATTCTGTGGCCACACCCCTTCCCCATAAACCATTCCTCTATATTTTTAGCGTGCGCCTCTGGTGCGCACTGTCCCTGTTTTACATATCGAGGGATGGGGGCACCAGTTTTCTTTCTGGCACAGGGCACCAAAATGTCTAATTACAGCACTGCCTGGTTGTGACTGGTTTCAATAACTTCTGTCAGGCAGGCGCTACAGAGCATTGCCTGCAAAGACATTTAGATATCTAAAGGTGCATATACACGGTGAGATATTGACTATCTCCAATTTTGATTTTGCGGTTTCCCCTGAACTCCCCGAAGCCCTGAACCACCAATACGGACTATCTTTATTTGAGATTTTGACTAAGTGACAATTTTGACTATACTACAGTATGTACTAAATTGTACACAATATAGTCAAGATCTTTTCTTGCGATACCGACCCCACGGGAGCACGCATCGGTATCGCAAGCTGTGTACACACGGTGCGATTTGCACTAACTTTCCTTACGATTTTGACTATGTAGTCAAAATCGTAAGGCTACATTGCACCGTTTGTATGCACCTTAAGAAGTTGGAATTCCTGAAATCAGTACTGTATTAGTGTTCAATGAATCTAGGATATCCTTTTAATAGAGGTTTTTATTGTCTAGTATTATATATGTACTGTATTATGTATTCTAAATTGTATGTAAGGTGTTTATGTATGCGAGTACTGGGTGTAGCAGCAGACCGGAGTTATATTCCTGGTATACGGTTGTATACCTGGCTAATAAAGCTGATTCTGATTCTAAAGGCATAGAATTGACCATCTCACATAGCCCAAGATCTGTTCTGAGACATTGGGTCTGGGATGTCCCATTCAGCTAGCAGCTTGACTCCAGCCCCAAGATTTAAACTTGATATCTTTCCGCGCGGTGGTACTGGCCTGGTATGACCGTCTCGTGGACACTATAGCTGCAGAAAGGGCCTAAGAAGATTTGTTAGAATAAATAGATTTGTTGAAATAAATGGACTCTCATCAAAGGTATCTCAAGAGTAATTATAATTACCCGATCCAATACCTAGTTTAGGGAGATGCTGAATGTGATCAATCAGCAGGTGTTGTGAAAAGACACTGGGAAGGAGCTTTATAATCAACTTAGAGACATATTCCATTAGTTTAATTAGGGCAGATCCGGAGAAATCTTAAGGGCCCCATACACTAGAACGATAATGCCCGATTTCATCCGATTTTGGGCATTCGGCCCGATATATTGGGTGAAATCGGGCATCTTGGAGATGTTTCATATCTGATCCGATCCGATGCGCGTTCCCATAAGCATCGGATCGGATCCTCCAGATTGAATGTCAGACCCCGCAGGCATGGCTGGGATCGCCCAAGATATATCGTATGCAAAAGGACAGTATACAATGTATCTTGGCCGATCCTGTCCCCCCGGGAGGCTGCCGGGATGATCGCCTGTGACATGACGGTCGGACATGTCGCAGTAGTGTATGGGGCCCTTTAGAGGCAGAAGTAAGAGGAGGTGATACCCTTCAGTGTCTTTTATAGAAAATGTATTCGGCTTAGCGAAGGAAAATACTTTTACCATACAATACTGTATATATAAATACTGACCTGTACTATGCATAAATTACATGACACATTTATTATTTCAGATTAAATTTATTCTAAAATAATCAGTACTTTACATAGTACATAAAGGTTATTAAAGTACGTGACAGTAGTTTGAAATCAGGAACTCCTCATAACTTGTCATAGACAGACAGTTTAGCAAGTGTGGTGAGCACAGTGTACAAAAGTTACGTTATATATGTTATATTTTAGATTTGCATAGATTAGGATGAACAAACCTTCTTGGTGATCGATGAGCACCAAATATTTACCCTCTCCAGCACTATCTGTTTTTATTTAAAGACTGACAACTCATAACTGAGAGGGCAGCTGATAAAGAAGTGAGGAGGGAGCAGTGTCTTATCAGAGGTCAGAGTCACTGGTTAACTTCTAGGGTTGTCTACAGGTCAGGAGTTTGTGCAAAGCCCCTGTGTTAATGAACTGTTGTTGCAAGAAATCTATACACCCCAAGTGAGAGGTATACCAGGAACTTGTTTCTTAAAAGGTTTATAATAATCTCAAGCATATGTGTTTTTATATATATATATATATATATATACACATATAATATCTATATATCAACGGTACAAATATTCAGTATCGTCTAAGTAATTTCCAAAATTGTTCAGACTTAATTAAACTTATCTGTGGCATATACTGTACACAGTATATTTCAACCGATATCTGTTTGCAATGAAGGATGGTTTGAACATGCTATGTGCACTGCATAAAATATATTGTTTTCAACTCTACAGTATGATTTACTGTTGGTTTCTGCAATCCATCACTGTTTGCAGTACAGAATAAACTTGAAAAAGGAAGTAAAGCCACTATCACTATGTTGTGGACAGCACAGTGGCGTAGTGGTTAGCACTACTGCCTCAGAACTGAGGTTAAAGTTTAATTCCTGGCCAAAAACTTATTTATGTGAAGTTTGTAAGTTATCCCTGTGTTTGCATGTTTTGGGTTGTTGTTTTTTTGTACCAGGCGCTCTGTTTACTTTTTAGTGTGTCCATGTGGTAGGGAATATAGATTGAGGGATAAATGTGAATAACTAAATATTCTCTGCATAACATGTGTGTACTATATAAATGATATATTATTAAAGTTATATAGTGAGGTTGAAAAGAGGCAAAATGTCCATCGGGTTCTACCTGTATTTTGTGTTACGCTGTTCATACAGGTTGAGTATCCCTTATCCAAAATGCTTGGGACCAGAGGTATTTTGGATATTGGATTTTTCCGTATTTTGGAATAATTGCATACCATAATGAGATATCATGGTGATGGGACCTAAATTTAAGCACAGAATGCATTTATGTTACATATACACCTTGTACACACAGCCTGAAGGTCATTTTAGCCAATATTTTTTATAACTTTGTGCATTGAACAAAGTGTGTCTACATTCACACAATTTATTTATGTTACATATACACCTTATACACACAGCCTGAAGGTCATTTAATACAATATTTTTAATAACTTTGTGTGTTAAACAAAGTTTGTGTACATTGAGCCATCAAAAAAACAAAGGTTTCATTGTCTCACTCTCACTCAAAAAAGTCCGTATTTCGGAATATTCCGTATTTCGGAATATTTGGATATGGGATACTCAACCTGTATTATAATGCACCTGCTGAAGTAATGGTTTAGTACCAATTGACAACTATGACTCTTACCACTCCCAGATATTAATGTCACTATGTTAAATGCTATAACCCTGGATACCCTTTCCAGTTAGAAATTTGTCCAATCTGTTTTTAAATGCATTTACAGAGTCTGCCATTATTACCTTCTCCGGCAGGGAGTTCCAAATCTTTATTGTACTTACCGTGAAGAACCCTTTACTATGTTGTGTGCAGAATTTTCTCTCCTCTAGCCTCAGTGAGTGCCCACGTGTCCTACACAGAGTTCTTTTAATTAACAAATCCACTGATAACTCCTTGTAATGACCCTTTACATATTTGAATATATTAATAATGTCTCCTCTTAGTCGCCGCTTTTCTAGTGTATACATATGTAACTTAGCAAGCCTTTCCTTGTACTCCAGTGTCTCTTAAATAATAATATAATTAAAGTTAAATAGTAATTGAACTTAAAGAAAATAAATTGCTTTAAAAAAATAATGGTAGAGAGTTGATTGGTCGGTACTTTATCTCTCTCCAAGCTTTGCTAAATCTCCACCTTAACACTTTCCCCAAGCTGTCCGCCTGCTGAACTCCTGAACATTTACTGACTAGACATAAATGAAACTAACTTGTGTCCCTACGGTATACCTATCTGTGTGACTTTACTTGCCCCTCTCCCCCCCCAGTGGCAAACGCAGGATTTGCATGGGGGGGTTTCCAGAACGGGGCGGAGCCAATCACGGGGGGTGGGGACTGAGGTGACCCAGTATATGCTGGGTCCGTAAAACTAGTGTGTGTGTGTGTGTGTGTGTGTGTATATATATATATACATATATATATATATCTACACATATATATATATATATACATATATATACATATATATATATATATATACATACACACACATATACACGGGTGGTCTTCAGTATGCCGGCGGTTGGGCTCCCGGCGACCAGCATACCGGCGCTGGGAGCCCGACCGCCGGCATACTGACACTTATTCTCCCTCGTGGGGGTCCACGACCCGCCTGGAGGGAGAATAGAATAGCGAGGCGCGCATGCCCGTAGCGTGGCGAGCGCAGCGAGCCCGCAAGGGGCTCATTTGCGCTTCGCCACACTGTCGGTAAGCCCGCGGCCGCCCTCCCGGCGCCGGTATGCTAGTCACCGGGAGATCGTAGTGAACCCATATACACCTATACATAGCATATTAAACATGCATATATATATATATATATATGTACACACATATACAGTACACATATATATATATATATATATATATACACACATGTATATATATATCATATGTGTGTGTGTGTGTGTGTGTGTGTGTGTGTGTGTGTGTTTATATGTATGTATGTATGTATGTATATACATGTGTATATATGTATGTATGCACATGGATATATATGTACTATAATTAAAATAAAGTACTTTTATTGCACTTGCAAGTGCCACCAGGAAGACAGCAGGCTGCAGAGGACGCTAGACGGTCATTAATAATACTCATGCAGCGGAAAAAAAAAATTTATTTTTTTTTTTAGTGGAGGGGGGTTTCTGGGTACTCGGAAACCCCCCACTGGGTGCGCCACTGCCCCCCCCCCCCCCCCCCACCTGCTTATCTGTTACCTACTTGGCTGTTGTATAGCAAACCAAAGACAAATTCCTAGTATACGCAAGTATACCTGGCCAATAAAGCTGATTCTGATTCTGATTGTGTTTACACGTCACTGAATATGTCCATCATATGCTCACACACTCCTGTTGCAGAAGGACTAATGGTGCAATTATTGCATGCTAGTTGATATTTTTAGTTCAAATAGCATCGCATCTAGTTCAAATAGCACTGTGTGCAGTGCCGGCGCTAACCGCTCAGCAGGGTCCGCAATGCAGGGAGGCGCTGACATGGAGAGGCGTTCTCTGCTGTTGCTGCCGCTGCGCCTGCCTGTCACACTGTATAGCGGTCAGCGGCGCCGGCAACATGAAGAATGGCTCCCCCTCTCTATCTCCTCCTTGCTGGAAGCGGCACCTAGAGAGAGGGGGGCACCGCAGACACCCGGGCCAGTCATTGTCAATGTCCACATTCACATTGCCGGGTGCTAGCAGTGTTGATTGGTGGATGGCACCGATCATCCACCAATCACAGTCATGAGAGTATCATATCAGTGATTGGTGGATGGCTAGTGCTATCCACCAATCATGTTTCATTGCAGTGAAAGTGTGCTCGCACAGAGCTGCTGCCAGAGATGGAAGGGAGCATGGCGCAGCAGTAGTAAGTGGAGGAGAGTGAGTAGACGTATTGGGCAGTGGCGTGCGGTGAGGCCGGTGGCTGGGGAGGCACGAGCTGCCAAACCCCCCCCCCCCCCCCATAGAGTTGGGTAAAAAAAAAAAGTGTAGCCCCCCCCCCCCCCCACATTCGTGAAACCAGCACCGGGCAGAACCAGCCAGGGGGGTCTAATGCCATAGCAGGGGAGACACTCGGTATGGGGTCCCCCTGCCATAACATTAATCAGCCCCCCCCCCCCCCCCAAACCAGTCAGCCCAGGGCTGGAATTCCTCGGAAGTGGGGACCCCAAAAAATGAAAATGGGGTCCTCCCTGCCGAGCAATAACCAGCACTGGGCTGATAGCCCAGTGCTATGCCCCGCACCACTGGTGGCGGTGGGTGCGGGGTTCATTGTTAATATTGTTCTTGACAGGTGGCCTACAGGTCCCAGCAAGCCTGCCGCAGCATGCTGGCACATGGAGAACCACAAGTGCCAGCATGCCCGGACATAAATGGCCTGCTGGCACCTGTTCTCCACCTGTAAAGAAAATATTAAAATAAAAACACCAGTCTCTTTAAAAAAAAATAGTTTATTTGACAGGGTCTTCACCTGGGGGCGGCGGCCTTTAAGCTCTTTTGCACGGCCGCCGCCTCCCCAGGGCTTCCGGCGTCTTCACCTGGGGGGCGCCACCTCCCCAGGGCTTTCAGCGTCTTCCTCCGGCGTCTTCACCTGGGAGGTGGCGGTCATTAAGCTCTTTTGCATGGCCGCCGCCCATCCAGGACTTCCGGCGTCTTCAGTCTTCAGCCTTCAGGAGCTCTTCTCCGCTCCTCCTCCGCCGTCGGACTGACAGCCGCTCCCTCGCGCTGACTTATATTAGTCAGCCAGAGGGGGCGGAGCGATAACGCGGCAAACCGTGATTGGCTCGCGGCGGCCATCTTCAATTTCAAAAATGACGCTGAGGCGCCATTTTTGAAATGGGTTACCGCTCCGCTGCCAAACTCTGCATCGCCGCCGCCCGCACCTCCGCCGTCACCCGCCCTCTGCCGCCTACACCGCCGCCGCCAGGACCTCCGCCGACACTCGCACCTTCGCCGCCAGCACCTCCGCCGACACCCGCACCTCAGCCGCGCCCACAACAGTGATTGACAGCGGATCCAGTGACGGATCCGCTGGCCAATCACTGTGGCCTGACTGACAGGGGACGTGCTTTCATAGGTTGAAAGCACGTCCCTATGTGAAAGAGGCACCACTAATGGTGCCGCTTTCCTATGCTATTTCAATGGGCTTTTAATGCCCATTGCTAGGCCCTGCCCGCTCCCGCCCCCCGCTCCCCATACCTTTCCCTATCTGACCGGGAGGCACCACGATCGGTGCCTCCCAACCCCATTTAGACAGGGATAATGATTACATTAATATAAAGGAGATACTTTTGACACAGAATATGTGTCATAAGTATCTTCTTTATATTATTTTAATCATTAATGACAGGGGAGGCACTGCCTCCCCTGACTGCACGTCCCTGGTATTGGGCCGCCCCACAGATCTGAGGTCTCATTTTGAATGTCTCTTTTATTAACGGGGGTTATCCTTGGACATCCTTTCATTGGGAGTAGTCAGCCCTGGATTCAATTTCAGAATTAATAATACTGTATATTAAAATAATTTAACAAGGCTTTGTGAAACAGCCCATTCTGTATCCATATGCAACACAAGTACAACACAGTACGCACAAATTATGTACCCTGCCTTCAGATTTCTGCTGCCAGGCTTGTATGCTGCCCAAAAGAAGGCTTCAGCTTCCTCCCCACTGCTGCCTGATGGAGGTGCAGGGAAAGGAGTCACACACACCGGGAACAGCTAGTGGGGCTGCGTTTACAAGATGGGAAGGGCTCCCTGTTTTACATGACCTGGGCCCCCTGAAAGCTTAATCCGGCCCTGCCACTGAGTGCTGAGCTCGGCCTGCTCTCCCGCTCCTCCCTGCATGTATTTGCTGAGCAGCTGCCGCTAAGCGCATGCCCCCAACCAGCAGCAGCCAGGCTCGGCTGGAGATCAGCAGCAGCCACCACCATTGAGTCCGTACCTCAGAGGCACTGAATGCAGGTGAGCGTCGGAGGGGGAAGGCGGTGCAGGCCTTTGTCTTGGCATGCTCCTGTGTGCACATGTTCCTAGGCCCCACACATCATTGCACCCCCTCCTTCCCATGGCCATTACGTTTAAGAGGCACTACTACTGTGGGTTATTGCGAGTATAAGGGGCACTACTAGGGTTGCCAGATCATCCCTTTAATCCTGGAGACCTGTGATTTACACAGGTTTTGTGGCTGATTAGAACCAGGTGGAATGCAGGCATAAATTTAATCAGCCACAGAACCTGTATTATTCATAGGTCTCCAGGATTAAAGGGATGATCTGGCAACCCTAGGCACTACTGTGGGGATTATGTGTAAGTGGCATCGTGTATAAGGAGTACTACTGTGTAGTCTAACGTGAGTAAGGGTCACTACTGTCTGTTGAAATGTGAATAAGGAACACTACTTGCAGTGTGAATAAGATTATGCTACTGTGTGGTGTAATTTGAAATGTGGGTACTATTGTGTGGTCAGATCTCTTCCTTGTGAGATCACACCCCTTTTGTATGGGAGGGAGGGCGAAAATTTATAGTTTGCAGGAGGGCGCCGAACACCCTAGCACCGGCCCTGACTGTGTGTATTGTCCCTTGCCATGCTCCTGTCTAGTCCATATCTCAAGGCAAAATAGTATGTGCAGGCAGGTATTTTTTTTACTACAGCACACATAGACATTGTAGTGTATTCAAAATCAGATGTAGTTCAAATAGCATACCTCACTTAGTCTAAATTGCATAGCACAGATTGTATAGGCTCAAATCTCACCTAGCACAAATAGCACCGTGTGTGGCCACCATAAGTGCGGTACCCTTGTAGATTGTAATTTTCATATGCAATCTGCATGCTTATCACGCAAAATCAGATGTTTAAAAAGGGCACATGACAATACCGAACATAATTGCACACCTCCTAACTGTCCAGATTTTTCGCGGGACAGTCCCGTCTTTTTGGGACTGTCCCGCTGTCCCACCTGCGGGCCACAGTGTCCCGCGGTGGTTTTGGGGGGGCAGTTGGGAGGCTTCTGTCACTCCCAACTGTGACGGGAAATGTGGGCGTGGCTCGTGATCGCAGCATTACAGCAAAGCCACGCCCCCTTACTAGGGCAACAATTCCTTCCTCCTGAAAGCTGGGAGGTTTGATCATTGTTATGCAGTTTTGTGCTATCAGAAATGTTCCTTCCTAATCCTGTTAGTAAGAAACTGTCAGTAGATGATGATATGTGGGTGTGTTCTTTGACATATTGTGGACCAACTTTATGACCATGATGATACTAGTTGTGCGCTGATGCATGAAGAATATTGGTATCCTGTAGGCAACTGAGTAGGTTAGCCATAGATTAGTCAGTGCTTGGTGCGTGTACAGTAGCTCCGCTTTCATGAGCACAACAGCAAGAGCATACTTGTCATAACAGTATGGAAGAGTGTCCCAATAGTAATTGTGATAGTTGTAAGGGCTGAAACACATGCGCCGGCTTTTCCCGTGCCGGTATTGTAATGAACAGTGTAAGGAGTAGGGTCCTTTCACACAGCACGGCCCCGGCCCGGCTGCTGGGTTGCAGCCGGAAATATCCACTGGAAGGTCCGGCTGCCGGGCCGGGGCCGTGCCGTCTTTGAAGGCAGTGAACCGTCTGTGTGAAGGGGAGCTTTCATTCAAGCCGTGTCTAATGCTGCATATACGCACAGCATTACACACGGCTCAAAGCCGTTGTGTGTGTGAAAGACCCTCCCGGATGGCAAAAAGCCGGACAAAGTTTGTCCGGCTTTTTGCCATCCGGGAGAAACCGGAGCGTGTGTTACATCCCTAAGGGTATGTATTTATTATGTTGACATTCAAAATGACAGTATGTTCGAAACATTGACAGTGAATATGTTGACATTCCTAATGTTGGCATGAACACAATGTCAGCATGGTTATGTCAACATTTGGTCGACAGTCACCGTGTCGACATTACAGAGCTATGGCTTTTGCAGTAGAAAAATGTTATGTCAACATGCAAAATGCCGACATTATGGCCATAACATTTTGGTGTCAACATTTTGAACCACACCCGTTGTAAGACACTATTGTTCTCTCTTACCTTGTTCTTTAAGCTTTGCTGCAATAAGATAACACTCTCGGGTCTACTACGATATCCCGGCTGTTGGGATCCCAGCATCCATGCATGCCTGTGCCGGGATCCCGACCGCCGGAATACTGGCAATGGGGTGGACACCCCAAGAGGGAGAATAGTTGTCGGTATCCCGGCATCCGTATGCTGAACGCCGGGATCCTGATAGCTGGGATATCAAATGCTTCCCAACACTCCCATGCTTCTGTTTATCATCTGGAAATGTTTGTGCTTGCATAAGACAAAATTAAGCACCACAGCTCTTATAGAATAATATGAACTTCAAGCAGTACAATACTGTTTTTTGTGCGCCTGGGATGACATATTTTCAGATGCCCCTAGCTTGGGGCTGCTTGGTATACTGCCTTAAAGCTGCAAATAGCAGCCAAAAGAGATTATATTTAACCAGCCGCAACTCCATACCTGTCTGGCCCGGGGGTCTGCATTGTGTATGGCTGATGCCGCGGTGCTTATAGCCTCCCTGCCATTCTGGTGATTGATGGCTGATGTCACTGGGAGGTGGGGATTAAGTCTAGCAAGAAGTGGGGCTTAAGTATGTGTTTGGGGCTTAAGACCAGCACTGCTAGCAAACAGACTGACAACTAGGGACTGCATCGGCTGCAGTCCCTAGAAGCCAGATAGTGATGCCGTAATAGCAGGGACGTTCTCTCTCTGCTATAGCAGTCTGGAAGTCAATGCCCCTGCTAGGCAGTCCCTGAAGGTGAAAACCTGCTACTATATTTAACTTAAAAAATTATGCTAGCTGATAAATATCACCCATATTTAACTACTTAACTGACATTTTTTCCCAAATCCGCTCAGAAATTTACATTTTTATAATTTTATTAGTGAATTCGGTGAAGAACATGTATTTAAACTTAGCCAAAATGATTTTATTGAAAAAAAATACTTTATTTTTTATTTTTTTAGATTGTTAAAAAAATATTTATTTCAAACAACAGAACATTGGTTGGCACCATTGGGAACATCAGAAACATTGCAACTTTCATTTTTACAGCCCCCCAGCCACCAGGTACACATTCAGGGGGTGGGGGTAAAATTAACTTCCCCAGCAGCTGCTGTTGTCTGCAGCCGCCTTGTGGGGAGGGTGCAGGGAGGCAGAGTGACCTTCCGGTCCCTCTGAGAGCGGCAGCAGCGGGAAGTTTCTTTTCACTGCAGCTGCACATCCTATGCGTCAGATAAGGTACTTGCTGGTGTGGTCGCATCTGATGCGACTATGCCATGCAAGTGGTTAATAATTAGACCTTCCTTTCTCCAGCCAGCCCCACAATTATGTTAATGGCATTTGTTGTATAAATAGGTCTCCTTCATATCCACTAGTCGTTAAATGAAATAGTATTCAAATGTGATAAATAGGCTTTTATCTCCACAAACAGCCCCAATAATATTTCTCTTACGTCCTAGAGGATGCTGGGGTCCACATTAGTACCATGGGGTATAGACGGGTCCACTAGGAGCCACTGGCAGTTTAATAGTGTGGGCTGGCTCCTCCCTCTATGCCCCTCCTACCAGACCCAGTTTAGAAAATGTGCCCGGAAGAGCCGGTCACAGCTAGGGGAGCTCCTAGAGCTTCTTTAGTTTTATTTTTTTCTAAGAGTGATTTAGGAACAGGGAGGCTCCTGGCAACAGCCTCCCTGCTTCGTGGGACTAAGGGGGGGTGGGGGGGGGGGGGGGTGAGTAGTGTCCAACCCTGTGAGGTTAATGGCCACTATCTCCACTGACAGGACACTGAGCTCCTGAGGGTGATGATCGTTAGCCGCCCGAGGCGACCGCTCACTCCCGCAGCATGCCGCCACCCCCTAACAGAGCCTGAAGATTCTGCTGGTGAGTGTGTCACCGGCGACCCGACGGGGAGCCGGTGTGAATGGCGTCAACAGGGTGGGAGTGCAGTACTGAAACTGTGCTCCGGAAGGCTCAGCGGTAGAGCAGTTGTGGCGCTATGAGGGGTGCCCTGGACCAGGGCAAATACCCTTACACTGGTCACTCAGGCTATCAGGGACTCCGGTAAACACTGGTAGCATAATACCTCTGGCCAGTATAAAATTTCAAATAGTGCGGGAAGACGCGCCAGGTTTGGGGTCAGAGTTTATCCTCAGAGCGGATGCATCATCTCGCCAGCGCCATTTTCTCCCTGCAGATCCACTTCCAGCGACGCTGACAGGGAGCGCTGTCCCTCCGCACGACTCCAGCTAACCTGTGCGGTACCAGGGGGCTGTAGAAGGGGGGGGGGGGAGTCTGTAAATTCACTGTGTAGTCTATTAAGGGTACATAGTCAGCGCCAGGCAGTTCTTATATAACTGTCTCTGGGGCGCTGTGTGTGCTGGCTCCCAACTCTGTCTCTCTCTGAAGGTACTTGGGGGGAAACTGTGTCTGACATTTTCCTGTGTGTGTGTGTGTGTGTGTGTGTGTGTGTATGCAAATTCTCACATAACCATGTCCAGGGACCGTGTGCCTTATGCTGCAGAGGAGGTATCTTCTCCAGAAGAATCCATTCCATGTACCCAGGAATGTAATATCATGTCTCAGACTTCTGAATCTGAGCCACAATGGCTGGCTTCCATTAAGGGAATTATATCTCAGATTTCTACTAGTGTAGCCCATACTGAGACTGAAACTCAGGTTTTAAGGAAGTCTATGGAAGTTTGGTCAGGTTCTGTTCCCTTTACTTCAAAATCCCCTAGCATATACCCAAAGAAACGTGCACTTGCCCAGATTATGCAAGCCGACACGGACACCGACTCTGACACGGCAAACTGTGATGGGGATGTGCTGAGGGAGGCGGCTTGCAAAGGGGATGCAGCTCATGTTTGAGGCCATTAGGGATGTGTTACACATTACTGACACACCACCTGAGCAGGTTGAGGAGGCTTATTTCACGGACAATAAGAAAGCCTCCCTAACCTTCCCTGCGTCTAAAGAATTAAATGCATTATTTGATATGTCCTGGGAAACCCCGGAGAAAAATTCCAGATCCCAAAAAGGGTTCTGGTTGCTTTTCCCTTCCCTGAGGAGGATAGGAAAAAATGGGAAACCCCACCCTAGTTGACGCATCTGTCTCCAGACTGTCTAAAAGGTGGTTTTATCTGTTCCTGGATCTACTGCGTTAAAAGAACCAGCTGATCGTAAGATTGACACTACGCTGAAATCCATATACACTGCTTCAGGAGTGACGTTAAGGCACACTATTGCCTGTGCATGGATTTCTAAAGCCATAGTAAAGTGGTCAGGCACATTACTAGAGGACTTAGATAGGATGGATAGAAGTGACATTGAACTGTTTTTACGTAACATACAGGATTCTGCGGGTTCCATGGTGGAGTCCATGAAGGACCTGGGTACTCTGAATGCAAGGATATCTTCCATGGCTGTCTCAGCACGCAGGGAACTCTGGCTACGCCAATGGTCGGCAGACGCGGAATCCAGGAGAAGTGTGGAGAACCTGCCCTTCACAGGTCAGGCTCTATTTGGGGAAGCGTTGGATGCATGGATTTCCACGGCAACCGCAGGTAAGTCGACCTTTCTTCCCTCAGCTGCTACTTCTACGAAGAAACCCTTTTCTTCATCAACATCGCAGTCCTTTCGGACCACAAAGACAAAAAAGTCCAAGCCTCCTACCACCTTCTTTAGAGGGGGTCGGGCAAAATCCAAGAAGCCTGCACAGACAGGGGGGTTTATTTACTAAGATTCGTAATTTTCAGAATCATGTTCAAGTTCAATCACGACTGACATCGACAGTGTAAAACTGCAACTTTTTGAATTGATTACGATGGATTTACTAAGCTGTCGTATTCGGGTTTTTCTTTTCTTCCGATGTCGATGTCATTCGTGGTTTTTTACCTATTTTTACGGCAGTGATTAGCAAAACACTGCCGACTTTTTTTACAATCAATCTCGGCCGGATCTGTGTGATCCGTGCTGGGGTTTTTTTTTTTGTTTTTTTTTTAATTAAACACTGTAAAATAATTAAAAAAAATGCGTGGGGTCCCCCCTCCTAAGCATAACCAGCCTCGGGCTCTTTGAGCCGATCCTGGTTGCAAAAATATGGGGGGGGAAATGACAGGGGTTCCCCCATATTTAAGCAGCCAGCATCGGGCTCTGCGCCTGGTCCTGGTCCCAAAAATACGGGGGACAAAAAGAGTAGGGGTCCCCCGTATTTTTAAAACCAGCACCGGGCTCCACTAGCTGGACAGATAATGCCACAGCCGGGGGTCACTTTTATATAGTGCCCTGCGGCCGTGGCATCAAAAATCCAACTAGTCACCCCTGGCCGGGGTACCCTGGGGGAGTGGGGACCCCTTCAATCAAGGGGTCCCCCCCCCAGCCACCCAAGGGCCAGGGGTGAAGCCCGAGGCTGTCCCCCCCCATCCAATGGGCTGCGGATGGGGAGGCTGATAGCCTTTGTTGTAAAAGAAAAGATATTGTTTTTAGTAGCAGTACTACAAGGCCCAGCAAGCCTCCCCCGCATGCTGGTACTTGGAGAACCACAAGTACCAGCATGCGACGGAAAAACGGGCCCGCTGGTACCTGTAGTACTACTACTAAAAAAATACCCAAAAAAAGACAAGACACACACACCGTGAAAGTAAAGATTTATTACATACATGCACACAAACATACATACATACTTACCTTATGTTCACACGCAGGTCGGTCCTCTTCTCCAGTAGAATCCAAGGGGTACCTGTTGAAGAAATTATACTCACGAGATCCAGGGGTCCAGGCTCCTCGGGAAATCCAGGGGTAATCCACGTACTTGCATAAAATAAGAAAACGGAAAGCCGAGCCACGAACTGAAAGGGGCCCCATGTTTTCACATGGGACTCCTTTCCACGAATGCCAGAAAGCCACTCTGACTTCTGTCTAAGTGGGTTTCTTCAGCCAATCAGGGAGTGCCACGTTGTAGCACTCTCCTGATCAGCTGTGTGGTCCTGTCCTCACTGACAGGCAGCACACGGCAGTGTTACAATGTAGCGCCTATGCGCTACATTGTAACCAATGATGGGAACTTTCTGCCCTGCGGTTGACCTAAAGTGACGTCACCGCTGAGCAGAAAGTTCCCATCATTGGTTACAATGTAGCGCGTAGGCGCTACATTGTAACACTGCCGTGTGCTGCCTGTCAGTGAAGACAGGAGCACACAGCTGATCAGGAGAGTGCTACAACGTGGCGCTCCCTGATTGGCTGAAGAAACCCACTTAGCCAGAAGGCAAAGTGGGTTTCTTGCATTCGGGGAAAGGTGACCCATGTGCAAACATGGGTCCCCTTTCAGTTCGTGGTCGGGACACCGTTTTTTTATTTTTGGCAAGTACGTGGATTAACCCTGGATTTGCCGAGGAGCCTGGACCCCTGGATCTCGTGAGTATAATTTATTCAACAGGTACCCTTGGATTCTACTGGACAAGAGGACCGACCTGCGTGGGGCCATAGGTAAGTATGTATGTATGTGTGTATGTAAGTAATAAAATTATACTTTCACGGTGTGTGTGTCTTGTATTTTTTTGGGTATTTTTTTAGTGGTAGTACTACAGGTACCAGCGGGCCCGTTTTTCCGCCGCATGCTGGTACTTGTGGTTCTCCAAGTACCAGCATGCGGGGGAGGCTTGCTGGGACTTGTAGTACTGCTACTAAAAACAATATCTTTTATTTTACAACAAAGGCTATCAGCCCTCCCATCCGCAGCCCATTGGATGGGGGGGGACAGCCTCGGGCTTCACCCCTGGCCCTTGGGTGGCTGGGGGGGGGGGACCCCTTGATTGAAGGGGTCCCCACTCCCCCAGGGTACCCCGGCCAGGGGTGACTAGTTGGATTTTTGATGCCACGGCCGCAGGGCGCTGTATAAAAGTGACCCCCGGCTGTGGCATTATCTGTCCAGCTAGTGGAGCCCGGTGATGGTTTTAAAAATACGGGGGACCCCTACTCTTTTTGTCCCCCGTATTTTTGGGACCAGGACCAGGCGCAGAGCCCGATGCTGGTTGCTTAAATATGGGGGAACCCCTGTCATTTTTTTTCCCATATTTCTGCAACCAGGATCGGCTCAAAGAGCCCGAGGCTGGTTATGCTTAGGAGGGGGGACCCCACGCAATTTTTTTAACAAAAATAAGCACTTTCACACCCCTTCCCACTGATATACATGCACGGATCTCATGGATCCCTGCATGCATCTCAAATCACGGATAAAAAAAGCAGGTCTGTTTTTTTTTAGGACTTTTTTACGAGTTGTAATTTTTCACGGCAGTGTTTTGTGTTTTTTTGCTTTGCACTTCTTAGTAAATGACCGAGATTCATACTTAAACAGCCGCGTTTTGACCGATGGTGTATTCATTCGTAATTTTTTACCTAAACTAGCAAAAAATACGAATGCCCTCATCACTGCCGTGATTAGTGTTTAGTAAATGACCGAGATTTACCGAGATGACACTTTGATGAAAAAACGGCATCTCGGTCAAAATCGGGAGCTTAGTAAATATACCCCAGGGAGTGAACATAATTCCATATCTGGACGATCTGCTGATAAAGGCATCGTCCAGGGAGAAGTTATTGCAGTCCATTGCCCTCACGACTCATCTGCTTAGGGAACATGGTTGGCTCCTGAACCTTCCCAAAGTCACATTTGGAGCCGACAAAGAGATTGTCTTTACTGGGGATGATCCTTGACACAGAAGTGCAGAGGGTGTTTCTACCGGTGGAGAAAGCGTTGGTGATGCAGGCAATGGTCCGGGATGTCTTGAAGCCTACCCGGGTATCGGTTCATCAGTGTATTCGCCTTCTGGGGAAGATGGTTGCCTCCTACGAGGCTCGACAGTGCGGAAAATTTCATGCTCTGTCCTTCCAACTGGATCTCCTAGACAAGTGGTCGGAATCTCACCTACACATGCACCTGTCGCCGAAAGCAAGGATTTCACTCCTCTGGTGGCTGCTTCACCTTCTAGAGGGCCACAGGTTTAAGGGTCAGAACTGGATCCTTCTAACCACGGATGCAAGTCTCAAGGGTTGGGGCGCAGTCACTCAGGGGGAAACCTTCCAAGGGAGGTGGTCAAGTCTGGAATCCATTCTTCCAATAAACATTTTGGAACTGAGAGCCGTATACAACTGTCTTCTCTAAGCGGCACATCTTTTGCAAAATCAGGCCATTCCAGTGCAGTCGGACAATGTGACTACGGTGACCTGGTATCCGGTTGATAGTTAGACAGTCAATAGATAGACACCATATGTTAGACAGACATTAGGTCGACAGGGTGAAAATGGTCGACATAAAAAATACACATTTTTAAAAACAAAATTAACATGTTTTTGGACTATTTCATACCTTCTCTCTCCATGTTGGCATAGAGTTGGTTATAAACCTTGTGGCGAGCGCAGCGAGTCCCGCGAGGTTATGTCTTTCTACAATTGGGGGTCCCAGATGACAAAACTATCCACACAAATCACAAAAGTGCAAAAAACATGGTGTCTACATTTTTTTATGTCGACCATTTTCATGTCGACCTTTTGACCCTGTCGACCTTTTGTACTGTCTATCTTTTTCTTTTTTTTGAGAATTTTTTTAAATTAATTTTTGGCGTTTAACAATATATTTGCAAAGCAGAAGATACATTCAACATAGCACACACCGTGCTCAATTACAATGTACCAATAACAGTGTATCTGCATGAAAATGGCAGAGGTGATGAAACAGATCAATCAAGGAAGTATGCCTGAGCGTATGGAACCACGGAAGGGTGGCAATGGGCAAAAAAGAAAGCCAGCGAAGGGCAAAGGAATACCTCTCAGTGAAACAACGACATAAAATAGAAAATAGAAAAGAAAGTTAAGTTAACAGAGGGAAAAAGAGAGAAAGAGGGAGGGAAAGACAGAGTGGGGGGGGGGGGGGGGGGGGGGAATAGCCGGGCGGTCCCAAGTGCCGGAACTATGCATCAGGTTAATACTAATTGGACATAAGTACAGAGTAACGGAAACCATAAGCATAAACATAGGTCAAAGAATATTATATGGTAGCTAACGGTGGTTCAGCACCAAAATATGTCGTCCAAGGGGTCCACGTTGCAATAAAGTGGACTGGAGTGTCATAAAGTACCGCTGTGATACGTTCTAACCTATAGGTTTGCCAGATAGCGTTTATGGTGGCAGGAACAGTAGGGGGCGATATAGATTTCCAGTTAGCTGCAATTTGGCATTTAGCCGTATTCAGAATATGCTTAACTAATTTCTGTTGTTGGCGGGGAGTGTGAGGTAGCGGACGAGAAAGCAGATTGTAGAAAGGTACCGATAGACCAAGGATGTCAAAAATTAATTTAAGGATTTTAGTCCAATATCCCTTAATCCGTGGGCAATTCCACCAAATGTGCAGCAGGGTTCCACGTTGACCACATAGCCTCCAACACCTATCCGAGCAGGAGGGGTAGATTGAATGAAGACGCGTAGGTACCAAGTACCAGCTATAGTGTAATTTGTAAGAGTTTTCTTTAATTCAAACTGAAATGGAGCTCGTGGAGATTTCCTTTTTGACAACAGACCAGTCCTCAGGTGTCAGAGTCTCACCCACCTCCCTTTCCTAAGCCATCTCATGCGGGTTTTTTTGGGGTAAATTATGAGCAAGCAAAATTTGGTATATGGCTGAAAGCAATCCCTTGGTTGATCGGCAAGTGTAGCACAAAGATTCAAAGCTCGATTTACCTCCCATGGAGGATGGTCTGGGGATAGAGGTAAAAAAGTGGCATATCTGTAAGACAAGATAAAAAGCTGAGTGTGGGAGGGAGAAGGGGACTGAGCCTTGTGTCAACATAGGTAAGTATGTGTGTGTCGGTGTGCATGTATGTAATAAAGTTTTACTATCACGGTGTGTGTGTACTGTTTTTATTTGGGTATTTTTTTTGCAGTAGCACTACAGGTACCAGCGGGCCCGTTTCCCCCCGCATGCTGGTACTTGTGGTTCTCCAAGTACCAGCTTGCGGGGGAGGCTTGCTGGGACTTGTAGTTCTGCTACAAAAAACAATATTCTTTATTTTGTCACTTGGCTATCAGCCTCCCATCCGTCGCCCTTGGATGGGGGGGGGGGCTTCACCCCTGGCCCTTGGGTGGCTGGAGGGGGGACCCCTTGATTTACCCCGGCCAGGGGTGACTAGTTGGGGATTTAATGCCACGGCCGCAGGGACCAGTATGAAAGTGTACCCCGGCTGTGGCATTATCTCTCCAGCTAGTGGAGCCCGGTGCTGGTGTGAAAAATACGGGGGACCCCTACGTCTTTTGTCCCCCGTATTTTTTGCACCAGGACCGGACGCAGAGCCCGTTGCTGGTTGTTAAAATACGGGGTATCCCCTGTCATTTCCCCCCCCCCGTATTTTTACAACCAGGACCAGCTCAAAGAGCCCGAGGCTGGTTATGCTTAGGAGGGGGGACCCCACACATTTTTTTTCTTGATTTTTAACCCATTCCCACCCCTTCCCACTGAAAAACATGCTCTGATCTCTCCATAATATTTTAGTCAGTAAAAAAGAAAATATTCTTTTAAAAAATATATTAAATAATAATTGTGGCTCCTAATAGACAAACCCAAGTAGATAATCCCTTGTAATATAAATAGATATGTTATTAGCATTAAAAAACAAAAAACAAACAAACATGTTTTTAAATTTTTTTATTAGATCCCGCCAGCAAAATAAGGCGGACTGAAATTGAAGAAATGACTGTCGAAAAGCACTGTTGTCGAATCGACATTCTTCAATTGAATATACTTTTGTCGAAAAGCCGCATTTTTACCATTGCAGACGTGTCGAATTTGACAACTGCCGAATTGCAAAAAGTCGAATCTGAAACGGCTGTTTTTTTGTCGAAAAATGCAATACATTGCATTGTCGAATCATTTTTTTGTGTCGAAAATGCCCCGTTTTTCGACATTTGCGGCAATTCGACCGCAATTGCATATGGCCCATAGAGGGATGGGGGGATTTAAAATGAGTCTCCTGGATCAAAACAATATCGGATTTCCGTCTATTAAATAATTGGATAGCCATGGCTCGTTGGTGGGAGAATTAAGGCCGTTAGCATTAACCGATAAAACGTTCAAAGTCATGGCGGGAAAGGATGCGGATGACGCAGAGTGGAAGGCTGGAAGGGACCGGGTCGGCTATGAAGATGAAAATGAGGAGAAGAAAAGAAAGGAAAGAGAGAAAAGGGAGAAGAATCCGTATAAGTCTACAGAAGGGAGATACCCTTTTCTATAGAAGGGCCAGGTTCAACAAAGAAAAGATAAGTGACGTCCGGGCGCATCCTTCGGTGGGGGGTTTGGGCTCGTAGCAAAAGAGCAGATAAAAAGAGGAGAAACATATAAAAAAAGGTATAAGGAAAGCGACCATGCGACCGGGGGATATTAGAGGCTGACAAAATTGCATTATGAAGGCAAGTGCGGATATTGCGAGCAGCCTAAGCATAGGAAGAGAATGGGATAAAGCATTCAATGATATCAGAGATTAATCAGATATAAACATTACTGGAACAAAATGAACAGAAACAGGAAAACACAGAACTAATCTGCTAACATCTATGCGATAAACTAACAAAACAGTAAGGCGGGAACAGCTCCGTAGTGGGGAGCTCCCAGTAGTAGAATAGGGAATGTAAGTCACAACAGTATCAGTAGTTGAGTAAAGGTGAAAACTACCTGAACAAACAGTCCATTAGCAGGGAACCCCCAGTTTCATATAAAGAGAAAGATAGCAATAATAAGCTGGACCTGGTGGAGTGGCAGCCATCCATGATCGGGTGGCGGAGCGGTTAACATGCAATGGAGGTGAGAAAAAGAAACATTACTAAAGATCCGAACAGTCGTCCACAAGCGGCCGACACAGTGCAGCCAAGTAAATGACCACAGCATGTCGCCGAGTGAGGAGGTCCGCCCGGTACATCACAACCACCAGACTATATAGAAAACATGGGGGACAAATGTTAAAACGAGACAAACAGAAATATAAAAGAAACCAAAACAGTAGAAATAACATTAACGAAGGCTGTGTTACGAAATACCAGAGAATGTTCAAGTGGAAGACCATTTCGGAGCTGGAGCCCTAGGGCCCGAGGCAGAGGGTGACAGCTGGTTCTGGATCGACTCGTGTAAATCCTCAAAGATGCCAAGAGTTTTAAGTAAATCCACTCCCTGCGTCGGGGTTTTGATTGCAAACATAGTTCCATTCTGAGTGACTTGCAATTGAAAGGGGAAGCCCCACTTATATCTGATGGAATGGGCACAGAGCGCCTTGGTTACATTGATAAGGTCTCTGCGCTTTTTAAGGGTAGAGGGAGCAAGATCCTGGAAAAGCTGTAATTGGGAGCCGGCATAAGAAACCAACGGTGTCCCTCTAGCCGCCAGCATGATTCGCTCCTTGGTAGAATAGTAATGAAAACGTATAATAACATCACGCGGTGGTTGGTTCGGAGGCGGTTTATGTCGGAGGGCCCTATGGGCACGGTCCAGATGAAGAAGGGCCTCAGAGACATCCGGGACCAGCTGTTGAAAAAGGTTCTCTAGGTAGTCGGGGAGAGACTCAGATGACACACACTCAGGGATGTTGCGAACTCGGATATTGTTCCGGCGATTGCGATTGTCAATATCCTCTAAGTGGTCTCTGTACGCTTCCATATCAGCCCGAATGTCCGAGAGTTCCTGTTCAACCACCGTCTGAAAGTGGCAAACTTCAACGACTTTACATTCCAAAGAATCCGTACGGGAGCCTAGGTCAGCCAGTTCGGTTCTAAATTCAGTTAAGACCGCCCTCATCTCAGACTGAATCGTTTTCGTAACAATGGCCACAATATCTTGAGTAGAAAGTGGGGCAGGGGAGGTAGCGGGATCGATAGAATCAGATGACTGTTCAGCTGAAGGTGAGTTCCGAGCTGAGGAACAGGCTTTCTCCCAGGCGCGTAAGATACTAGGTTTAGGCGTCTGGGAATTCTTGCGGTTTTTCTGAGACATTATTGGCACAGAGTCCCGGATCAATATAGTAGTATAATGCAATATATGCGACAGAATCCCCTGTCACGAAATGGTCACTGTAATTAGGGTGCCATGAGCCCCATGTGGCTCACCGCGCGTCTAAAGAAGCGTAGAAGCTGCATAAAGAACACCGCGGTAGGGGGTGCAGGAGGATGTGGAACCCTGTATGCTAATAACGTAGCCCTCAAATCCCTAGCAATCTTCCACCGCTCCCGGACCGGCCAAGGAGCGCGTGGGTATCCCCTTGGAGTGAGCTTAGCAAGAGGGATAGAGGGCAGCTAGGGGTATAGAGGAGCCAATGAGCGCTCACCTCAATTCAGACGCCCGTAGGAATCCAGACAGGCAATCTAAAACTGTGTACAGACACTGCCAGGCAGGAAGAAAGCCAGGAGAGGGAGAAGAGAATGGCCACAGAGGCCCAGCAGGCACTGTATTTCTCCACAGGTATCACGTAGATAAATATCGGGACCTCAATATATGTAGGGAGTTGGTAATAGCGCCCACATAGAGGTCCGCAGATTCGGGTAGCAGATGCCCAGATCCCTTATAGCACGGAGCGCAGGAGGGAGGGCCGCGTCCGTGGGGGTCAAGCACGCTGTCTCCGGACCCTGCGGCGATCAGCGGCCAGCCCCGGGGGTCACAGGCGAGGCAGGGGGGAGTCCGGGGCCCGAGTCAGCAGGCGGCAGGTGCCGGGCTAGGAGAAGGCTTGTCAGTGCCTCCTCCAATATGGCTGCCGCGCGGCGTCTCCGGCAGGCAAGCCGAGCCGCAGGACAGGCAGCAGAGCGGGCTGGCGGGGTAAGGAGGGCTCCTACGAGTCGGCCAGCAGCAGTAGGGACTCCAGCGGGGGAAGCGGGCAGCCGCGCGGCGGACGTGAAAATCGAGGCCCCGGTCCACAGAGTACGGGTAGGCCGCAGTCTGCAAGAGCTCCAAGTTTGCTCCCCGACTCCGCAGCACACACCCGGATAACGTCTGAGGGGATATGGGGTTCAGAGCAGCAGCGAGATTCCATGGAGAGTGTAGAGAAAATACACTTAAGGCCTAAGCTGCAGGAGCTCTCCTCAGACACGTCTAGTCTCACTATCTATCTATTTCATGTCGACCCTGTCGACTTTTTGACCTTGTCGACCTAATGTCTGTCTAACATATGGTGTCTATCTATTGACTGTCTAACTAGACACTGTCTATCTTTTATACCACACCCCGGTGGCCTACATGGTGGAACGAAGAGCAGAGCTGCTATGTCAGAGGTAACAAGAATCCTCCTCTGGGCAGAAAAGCACGCAGTGGCGCTGTCAGAAATCTTCCTTCCAGGAGTGGACAACTGGGAAGCAGACTTCCTCAGCAGGCACGATCTCCATCCAGGAGAATGGGCCCTCCATCCGGAGGTGTTCACAGAGGTGACCTGTCTTTGGGGCGTGCCTCAAATAGACATGAATGCTTCACGTCTCAACAAGAAACTTCGGAGGTACTGTTCCAGGTCAAGAGACCCTCAAGCAGTGGCGGTGGATGCCCTGGTAAGTCAGTGTATGTGTTCCCTCCACTTCCTCTCATTCCAAGAATTCTAAAACTCATAAAGAGAACAAGGGTTCAGGCAATTCTCATTGCTCCGGACTGGCCAAGGAGAGCTTGGTACGCGAATCTTCTGGACTTACTGCTGCAAGATCCGAGGCCTCTTCTCCTTCGCGAGGATCTTCTGCAACAGGGGCCGTTCGCTTATCAAGACTTTCCGCGGCTACGTTTGACGGCATGGAGGTTGAACGCCAGATCTTAGCCCGGAAGGGTATTTCAAGCATGGTTATTCCTACCCTGATACAGGCTAGGAAAGGAGTAACGTCTAAACATTATCATCGCATTTGGAAAAAATGTGTGTCCTGGTGTGAGTCCAAGAAGTTTCCTACGGTGGAGTTTCAACTTGGACGGTTTCTCCTCTTCCTACAAGCAGGTGTGGATATGGGCCTGCGTTTTGGATCCATAAAGGTCCAGATTTCGGCTTTATCCATTTTCTTCCAGAAACAATTGGCTGCCCTCCCTGAGGTTCAGACTTTTTTGAAAGGGGTTCTGCACATCTAGCCTCCCTTTGTGGCGCTGACGGCACCCTGGAATCTTAACGTGTTGTTGCATTTCCTGCAATCAGATTGGTTTAAGCCTTTACAGGAGGCGGTCACATTGTTGGCCTTAGCTTCTGCTCGAAGTGTTTCGTAATTGGGGGCTTTGTCCTGTGAAAGCCCCTACTTAATCTTCCATGAAGATAGAGCTGAGCTCAGGACGCGTCAGCAGTTCCTTCCAAAGGTTGTGTCGGCTTTTCATATCAACCAACCTATTGGGGTGCCTGTAGCTACAGACTCTTCGATTACATCAAAGTCCTTGGATGTTGTGAGGGCTTTGAAGATCTATGTGTAGAGGACTGCTCGTCACAGGAAATAGGACTCTCTGTTTGTCCTTTATGATCCCAAGAAATTGGGTGTCCTGCTGCTAAGCAGACGATTTCTCGCTGGATCAAGTTCACTATTCAGCATGCATATTCTACGGCAGGATTGCCGTGTCCAACATCTGTTAAGGCCCACTCTACTCGTAAGGTGGGTTCTTCCTGGGCGTCTGCCCGGGGGATCTCGGCTTTACAACTTTGCAGAGTGGCTACTTGGTCAGGGTCGAACACGTTTGCTAAGTTCTACAAGTTTGATACTTTGGCCTCTGAGGACCTGAAGTTTGGTCAATCAGTTCTGCAGGAGCCTCCATGCTCTCCCTCCCGTACTGGGAGCTTTGGTACATCCCCATGGTACTAATGTGGACCAGCATCCTCTAGGACGTAAGAGAAAATAGGATTTTAATTACCTACCGTTAAATCCTTTTCTCGTAGTCCGTAGAGGATGCTGGGCGCCCGCCCAGCGCTTCGTTTTCCTGCAGTGGTTACTTGGTTCAGTACTGCTTTGTTCTTAGTTACGTACTGCGTTGTTACTTGGTTCAGTGATGTTATTCAGCTTTTGCTGAGTTTTCGAGCTAGTTAGCTTGGTTTGCCTTGTTTGTGTGAGCTGGTGTGAATCTCACCACTATCTGTGTAAAATCCTTCTCTCGAAGTTGTCCGTCTCCTCGGGCACAGTTTCTAGACTGAGTCTGGTAGTAGGGGCATAGAGGGAGGAGCCAGCTCACACTATTAAACTCTTAAAGTGCCAGTGGCTCCTAGTGGACCCGTCTATACCCCCATGGTACTAATGTGGACCCCAGCATCCTCTACGGACTACGAGAAAAGGATTTACCGGTAGGTAATTAAAATCCTATTATCTGTAGTATTTGTATTTAATACAAAAAATACACAATCCCCTGACATATTGGCTTCTAATTCGCTGTCTTGGTCACACAACCTATTCTACAGCCATTTTAAAGGGTTGTTCACCACTTTAAGTTTTAATGCAGCTTTAATAGATGTTTTTAAAACATATGGTGATGATTGTGTGATAAAATTTTTTAAATCTTTTATTTTTCATTTAGGTGTTTGTGAGGTCTAATCACAGTCAGTGTATTTGTTTTCTATTGCAATCTCTATGTACCTTTGCACTTTGGCCTCTTGTATTAAACTGTTGTGTACAGTTTATGTGTAAATGAATACTAGTTATCTCGATGTTAGTCCCCTACTAGAATAGTTTTTGAACAGTCTTTGTCCAGTCAGAAATGCAGTCTGTAAAAATGCATCTTAAAATTTATAAAGATAAAATAAGAGGACTTTCTTGGGAGATGAAGAAAAAAAACTCAAAACTCAGAAAGCGATTTGTGAAGGTAAGGAAAATTTATCTGATTAATTCGGGGTGCAAGTACATTTTAACACTTTGTAGGGGAGCCTTAGAATGTGAATAACCGTTATAATCCGTTAATTCTGAGTAAGCAACCTTTTAGTGGGTGGTGAAATTAAATGTTTACAGCTCATTAATTTGTTGGACTGGCAAACTAGCAGGTGGCTGTGAATGCAGTGTCAGACTGGGGCATATAGGGGCCACCGGGGAATGCAGTGGAAGGGGCCCATGCTTAGGGGTGTGACCAGCCTTCAGAAAGCGTGTGGCCAGCGCACATATGACCTAATTCAGAGGCGATCGCTGCTACAACAGCGATCGCACTCTGAAGTCCTATACACAGTGCGCACGTGCCGTGGGCGCACTGCACATGTGCACCCAGTGAGATGTGAAAAAGCATCTCATTGGTGCGATCGCCTCTGCCTGATTGACAGAGGTGGTCATGGGGCAGGAGAGGGCGTGCCAAGGGCATTAGAATGCAGTTGGGGGGGGCGCGGTCTGGACAACGCCGGTCGTAACATTTTGGGGGCGGGACGCGGCATTTGCGTGAGGCCATACACCACCTGTGCGACCCAGAATACTGGGGGGAGCCGCCTGCCAGTGCAGCTAGCTTTCGCACCCGTGCCGGGGGGGAAGGGGTAGGGCCTGACATGCGGGGTGGACTAGCCCTGTGCACGGAAGCCTGCAAAGGCATGTTTGCAGTTATATTATGTGTGATACAGTTGCCAGGTTTTAATTTTTGAGACTTTATGATAGTGTAGGACCTGCATGAAGGTGGGGTACCTTGGCGAGCGGTTTGCAGGCTTCTGTACATTGGCCAATTCACTAACTAAACCCCAATTATTTATTTGTTGATGTTGTGAGGATAAGTGAGCTTGCTATGGTGAATGCTGAACTTTCTGTTTGTATGTATTTGGGGAGGTGGCCATGGGCTGCATGCACCCCACCCGATGAGTGTTGAGTGCAGACATTGCAACCCGCTTCTGGGGTGGTGAGTGCTGTGGTTTTCTATATTTGTTTGTGTATAAATATATATATATATATATATATATATATATAAAAATATGTATCATACTTACCTACATTGTATTTCTCCTCTTCGGGAGAAGCCCGGAGAGGAGACACTGCAGGTGTCTTTGGGGGGGCGGGGGCGTACTGTGACATTCCCGCTATTCCGGGTCCGCTGGAAGAGGGCGGGGCTAAAATGACGCAATTTGCATCATTTTAACCCCTTCTCCACCCGACGGACCCGCGAATGCGGGAGGTTATCTCTCCATCCTGCTCGCATCACTAGGGTGCGAGCAGGATGCAGGAGACCTGCCCACTCTTCCGGGGGTGCGGGGGGCTACCCCAAAAACGGGAGCCTCCCGCCGCTTTTGGGAGAGTAGGTAAGTATGATATGTATGTATATACTAGTTTAATGGATCCGGGTAACCTATATCTGTCCCCATCTCTGCACCCACTTGGCTCTGCCCCTCTCTGTTCCCACTCCTCTCTGCTATCCTCTTTACGAATCCCCCCCCAACTGCTCAGGCACACACAACCGTTGCAGCTCCTTTCCGACTCCTCCCCCCACATCTCCATCTCTGTTCCACCTCCCCCACTCCCATTCCCAGCGGCTGGTTTTCCTCTTCTACGGCTGTCCTTGAGACGAGACCGCCTTGTACAATTATATAAATGTGTGTGTGTGTTTTTATATCATATTTCTATATTTATATATATATATATATATATATATATATATATATATTGGAGAAATATGTCTAGCACTCCCCCGTGGGCTAATTGAGCAAGGCTCGCGCTCCGGTGCCCTCCCAAACAGACCCGACAGTCTGTGTATCTATTGCATAGGAAAGAAGAGGCGGCACTCTGGAGACTCTGGTAAAGCAGTGAACTCTGTCAGGTGAGACTTTATCAACGTTTCGGGGTACAAGCCCCCGTCTTCAGGACACACAGTGATCAAACAAGTGAAAAACACACATTTAAATACACTTACCAGGCGCGCTTCCAGCCGTCCTCTCCACGCCGCTGCCCGGCTTCCGGACTCAGCGCTTCCGGTCAGGTGACCCCGGTCCGTGACGCGAGCTCCCAGTGCCGTCATGCAGGGGGCGGGGGAGGCCGTTGCTATGGTGCGTGCTGTAAATACATAATACACACAAACATGATCATGCAGTTCATAAGACAGAACAGGCAATCTAATGCCTGCCTGAGACATATCTAAAACCTGTGAAAGAACTGAGCTGAAATATGCCAAGTTCCAAGTGAAAAATACAAACATAGAAACATTTAAATACAAAAAATAAATGCATAAAACTTAGCAGTTGGCTTCACCTCGTGAGACTAGAGACATGGCATGCAGAAAGAGCTATTGTAAACGACTCTACGTGTGTTCAATACTCACTATATCTCAATACTTAATAATAAAGGAGGGGGGCTGTGAAAATGACCTGTCACTAAGATCTGTCATCATGACTATACTTCTTAAATTAACCCCAGGTTTAAGCAAAGCTGCTCATGCCCAAAGTCTCGTTAAGTCCTCTAGGCCTCAATGTGTCCAGTGCAATTATCCATCTAGTTTCCACTTGCAGGAGGCGTTTCGATCTATCGCCTCCCCTAATGGAGAAAGGCACCTGATCCACAATACGGTACCTCAATGCTGCAAGCGAGTGTTTAGCTGCGGCAAAGTGCCGTGCCACCGGTTGTTCACTGGTTCCTGACACTAAAGCTGCCCTAATGGCAGATCTGTGTTGTGTCATCCTCACTTTGAACGTGCACTCAGTATTGCCCACGTAGTGTAACCCACATGGGCAAGACAAGAGATATATCACAAATTTGGAGTTACACGTATATGCATCCTTCAGTTTAATATTCCTGCCCGAGTATGGGAGTGCCAGACATTTCTCCAATATACATCCAGTGCAACAGTGAAGGCCTCACTAACACTGGCAGTCGCGGCACCCCAAGGCATCTTTTAAACAGTACAGGACGCTTCCAGCATTTTTTCATTTTTTATTTATTTTTATCACACAGGAGTTTTCTCTCCTAGCACTTTATTTGCACAAAAAAGCAGTTTTTGCACATATCACGGCTGGTGACAAACTCCAGCGAGCTTCACAGCGGTTGCAGCGACACCTTGCAGCACCAGGACATTTAATGTGCATTTTCACGTTTTAACCCTCTACAAGATGGCGCAAGGAGGAGAGGATATAGATGATCTGTCTACATATTTCCAGCAGTGTGATAACTTTGAAACACTGAGTTTCTCAGAGGCAGAGGCTGAGAATATCCTGTACACTGAGCCTGCATTCAGTGCTGATGATGTCACTACTAATGATGATCTGTATAGAGATCTTTTCAAGCTCAAGAAAAGGGAGATTGACTTTCTGTTTCACGGCAAGATCCTGTCAGACTATTATAGGGCAAAACAAATACCGCGTGGGTTTCGAATCCACAATATGCCCACTATTGGCAGATACAGTATTCCCTTCTGTAAACGCTGGATCTCGGTGTTAAATAAATGCTCTATGGACTTAATCCTCTTAGTGATAGAGGAATCCAAGAGAGAGCTGGCCATGACCAAACAAAATATCACCAAGTTTGAGTCAGAACACCTAGCCAGCCTCTCTACAGATACCACCACTAAATGGATGGATAAACTGACACAGCAACTAGAGCAATACCAACGTGAGCTGATCAAATACAAAAAAGACAAACTGGCTCGTGTACAGCAGGACTATTCACAACACAAAGTATACTCGTGGTTAGGAGCCAATACACCAAAACAACAGCAAGGACCGAGGGGTACGTTCAGGAGAAGAACCAATGTGCGCTTCATTAGTACTTCTGCCAGTGATACTGATGAGCCCAATACCAGCACAGGGGCTGATGCTACTCAGGGGGGCCCTTTAGGGGCTCGCACCCGCACTGGGGGCAACGACAGAAGAACAAACCCACGAGGAGGGGCGGGCAGACGAGGCGGAGGGAAAGGATCGAAAACGGACAAAAAGCCTCAGAAAGGAATGCGCAGCTAATTTTCAATTTATCCTCCAAACCACTTTCTCCTGAAGCCATAGGGGTATTGAGCAAGGGATTGTCATACGTTCCTACTCATATCCCTGATGAGACACTATGGAAAATTGACAACTACCGGCTGCAAAGGAAATTAAAATTACAAGAACATTATGGCAAAAATCCAAAGGCTGCTGACAGCATGGACAATTCACTCTCTACCCAGGTTTTAAGGAAGATCAAGCCCAAGTCAAGTTTTGAACCTGTATCGGTAAACCCCTCTATTAAAACCTTCTCACGGATGCTTGAGGGTACCCTGGTAGAAGAACAGGGAAGAACCCGGTCTAATTTGACCAAAGATGAAAAGCTGGCCTTGAGGGAGTTAAGAACACGGGATGATATAGTAATTCGCGGAGCGGATAAGGGAGGGGCCATCGTGGTGATGGACAAAGACCAATACTTGATGGAATGCACAAGACTACTAAGTGACACTTCAACATATGCATGCCTGTCCAGGGATCCCACTCAACAATTTCAGAAAGAGTTGGACATTCTGTTGACTGAAGCAGTTAGTCAAGGCATCATATCTAATACAGTGTTTAGGGCACTGTCTAAACCTCATCCAGTAGTTCCGCTATTTTACATCATCCCCAAGATACATAAAGATGCACACAATCCCCCTGGCAGACCTATTATCTCTGCCCGGGGTTCATTGTGTGAGGCCATATCCATTTACCTAGATGCCTTTTTACAGCCATGCATCCAACATACACATACCCACCTCAAGGACACCTCGACTTTGTTGAGAAAGTTTGAGGAACTTGTGACAGTACCTGAAGGCACTTTATTGGCCTCTCTCGATGTGTCCAGTTTGTACACCTGTATTCCCCACGAGATGGGAATACAGGCAGTAAAATCACTGATCACTAATAATGCACTTTATGATGGTCCAGATGTAGCCTTTTTTTTTTAATTATTAAGATTTACGCTAACTCACAACTATTTTGTTCATGACAACAAATTCTACATCCAACTAACGGGGTGTGCGATGGGGTCCTGTGTGGCCCCGTCGTTCGCCAATTCGTACATGTGGGCAGTCGATCAAGATCTGTTCCTTAGCCAGGCAGTCATAACACAACATCTAACTTTATATCTTCGTTACATAGACGATTTGTTGCTCTTTTGGTCGGGGCCACAACATATACTTGAAGATTGGATTAACGCTCACAATATGTCCTCCAGTCCAGTCAAATTAACCATGACTGTAGATTCACAACAGATAGATTTCCTTGATGTGCATATCACAATCACAGATGGCAAGATTAACACATCCATGTATACCAAAAGCACTGACCGCAACACTTTATTGCGGCACGATAGTTTCCATCCCAGAGCTACCATTAATAGCTTGCCATACTCGCAGATGTTAAGGGTATGCAGAATCAATAGTGATCTACAAGTCAGGGATCAGCAGCTGGACGAGATGTGCACTAAGTTCAAGGATCGGGGGTACCCTGACAGGTTGTTATATGGGGCACGGGCCAAAGCCACTAGGAAGTCCAGGCAACAACTGTTAACTGAAAGGGACCAAATTACTAAAGAAAAGAGGTTACCTTGGGTTAATCAATTCAATACATCTAGCAGGCACACTAGTAGAAGAGCCAAGGAGCTCTGGCCAATTGTAATCACTGACCCTTATTTAAAGATGTTTAAAGACACTAAACTGATGCCGTGCTATACAAGGAGCCGGAACATCAGAAGTTTAGTTGTCAAAACTGATGTGGCTAAAAAATCTACACAAGAAGGCAGCTTACTTAGGTCCAGAAAGGGATGTTACAGGTGTGGTTGTACCACATGCAATTTCCTGGTCCCGGGGGACTCATTTAAACACCCATACTCGGGCAGGAATATTAAACTGAAGGATGCATATACGTGTAACTCCAAATTTGTGATATATCTTGTCTTGCCCATGTGGGTTACACTACGTGGGCAAGACTGAGTGCACGTTCAAAGTGAGGATGACACAACACAGATCTGCCATTAGGGCAGCTTTAGTGTCAGGAACCAGTGAACAACCGGTGGCACGGCACTTTGCCACAGCTAAACACTCGCTTGCAGCATTGAGGTACCGTATTGTGGATCAGGTGCCTTTCTCAATTAGGGGAGGCGATAGATCGAAACGCCTCCTGCAATTGGAAACTAGATGGATAATTGCACTGGACACATTGAGGCCTAGAGGACTTAACGAGACTTTGGGCATGAGCAGCTTTGCTTAAACCTGGGGTTAATTTAAGAAGTATAGTCATGATGACAGATCTTAGTGACAGGTCATTTTCACAGCCCTCCTCCTTTATTATTAAGTATTGAGATATAGTGAGTATTGAACACACGTAGAGTCGTTTACAATAGCTCTTTCTGCATGCCATGTCTCTGGTCTCACGAGGTGAAGCCAACTGCTAAGTTTTATGCATTTATTTTTTGTATTTAAATGTTTCTATGTTTGTATTTTTCACTTGGAACTTGGCATATTTCATCTCAGTTCTTTCACAGGTTTTAGATATGTCTCAGGTAGGCATTAGATTGCCTGTTCTGTCTTATGAACTGCATGATCATGTTTGTGTGTATTATGTATTTACAGCACGCACCATAGCAACGGCCTCCCCCGCCCCCTGCATGACGGCACTGGGAGCTCGCGTCACGGACCGGGGTCACCTGACCGGAAGCGCTGAGTCCGGAAGCCGGGCAGCGGCGTGGAGAGGACGGCTGGAAGCGCGCCTGGTAAGTGTATTTAAATGTGTGTTTTTCACTTGTTTGATCACTGTGTGTCCTGAAGACGGGGGCTTGTACCCCGAAACGTTGATAAAGTCTCACCTGACAGAGTTCACTGCTTTACCAGAGTCTCCAGAGTGCCGCCTCTTCTTTCCTATGCAATATATATATATATATATATATATATATATATTAGTGATGAGCGGGTTCGGTTCCTCGGAAACCGAACCCCCCCCGAACTTCACCCATTTCTCTAACGTCCTAAGTGGATGCTGGGGACTCCGTAAGGACCATGGGGAATAGCGGCTCCGCAGGAGACTGGGCACATCTAAAGAAAGCTTTAGGACTATCTGGTGTGCACTGGCTCCTCCCCCTATGACCCTCCTCCAAGCCCCAGTTAGATCTCTGTGCCCGAACGAGAAGGGTGCACACTAGGGGCTCTCCTGAGCTTCTTAGTGAAAGTTTTAGATTAGGTTTTTTATTTTCAGTGAGACCTGCTGGCAACAGGCTCACTGCATCGAGGGACTAAGGGGAGAAGAAGCGAACTCACCTGCGTGCAGAGTGGATTGGGCTTCTTAGGCTACTGGACATTAGCTCCAGAGGGACGATCACAGGACCAGCTTGGATGGGTCCCAGAGCCGCGCCGCCGGCCCCCTTACAGAGCCAGAAGGCAGAAGAGGTCCGGAAAATCGGCGGCAGAAGACGTCCTGTCTTCAACAAGGTAGCGCACAGCACTGCAGCTGTGCGCCATTGCTCTCAGCACACTTCGGTCACTGAGGGTGCAGGGCGCTGGGGGGGGGCGCCCTGAGACGCAATAAAAACACCTTGGATGGCAAAAAAATGCATCACATATAGCTCCTGGGCTATATGGATGCATTTAACCCCTGCCAGAATCCATAAAAAAGCAGGAGAAAAGTCTGCGAAAAAGGGGCGGAGCCTATCTCCTCAGCACACTGGCGCCATTTTCCCTCACAGCTCCGTTGGAGGGAAGCTCCCTGTCTCTCCCCTGCAGTCACTACACTACAGAAAGGGTTAAAAAAAGAGAGGGGGGCACTAATTGGGCGCAGTATTAACTATACAGCAGCTATAAGGGGAAAAACACTTATATAAGGTTATCCCTGTATATATATAGCGCTCTGGTGTGTGCTGGCAAACTCTCCCTCTGTCTCCCCAAAGGGCTAGTGGGGTCCTGTCCTCTATCAGAGCATTCCCTGTGTGTGTGCTGTATGTCGGTACTTTTGTGTCGACATGTATGAGGAGAAAAATGATGTGGAGACGGAGCAGATTGCCTGTAATAGTGATGTCACCCCCTAGGGGGTCGACACCTGAGTGGATGAACTGTTGGAAGGAATTACGTGACAGTGTCAGCTCTGAATAAAAGACAGTGGTTGACATGAGACAGCCGGCTACTCAGCTTGTGCCTGTCCAGACGTCTCATAGGCCGTCAGGGGCTCTAAAGCGCCCGTTACCTCAGATGGCAGATATAGACGCCGACACGGATACTGACTCCAGTGTCGACGGTGAAGAGACGAATGTGACTTCCAGTAGGGCCACACGTTACATGATTGAGGCAATGAAAAATGTTTTACACATTTCTGATAATACGAGTACCACCAAAAAAAGGGGTATTATGTTCGGTGAGGAAAAACTACCTGTAGTTTTCCTGAATCTGAGAAATTAAATGAGGTGTGCGATGATGCGTGGGTTTCCCCCGATAACAACGGATAATTTCTAAAATGTTATTGGCATTATATCCTTTCCCGCCAGAGGTTAGGGTGCGTTGGGAAACACCCCCTAGGGGGGATAAAGCGCTCACACGCTTGTAAGGGCTCTACCTTCGCCTGAGATGGCCGCCCTTAAGGATCCTGCTGATAGAAAGCAGAAGGGTATCCTAAAAGGTATTTACACACATACTGGTGTTATACTGCGACCAGCAATCGCCTCAGCCTGGATGTGCAGTGCTGGGTTGGCGTGGTCGGATTCCCTGACTGAAAATATTGATACCCTAGATAGGGACAGTATATTTTTGCCTATAGAGCATTTAAAAGATGCATTTTTATATATGCGTGATGCACAGCGGAATATTTGCCGACTGGCATCAAGTCTAAGCGCGTTGTCCATTTCTACCAGTAGAGGGTTATGGACACGTCAGTGGTCAGGTGATGCGTATTCCAAACGGCATTTGGAAGTATTGCTTTATTAAGGGAGGAGTTATTTGGGGTCGGTCTTTCAGACCTGGTGGCCACGGCAACAGCTGGGAATTCCACGTTTGTACCCCAGGTCGCCTCTCAACATGAGAAGACGCCGTATTATCAGGCACAGTCTTTTCGTGGACAAGCGGGCAAAAGGTTCCTCATTTCTGCCCCGTGACAGAGGGAGAGGAAAAAGGCTGCAGAAATCAGCCAGTTCCCAGGAACAGAAACCCTCTCCCGCCTCTGCCAAGCCCTCAGTATACGCTGGGGCTTTACAAGCAGAATCAGGCACGGTGGGGGGCCCGTCTCAATGAATTTCAGCGCGCAGTGGGCTCACTCGCAAGTAGACCCCTGGATCCTTCAGGTGATATCTCAGGGGTACAAATTAGAATTCGAGACGTCTCCCCCTCGCCGTTTCCTAAAGTCGGCTTTACCGATGTCTCCTTCTGACAGGGAGACAGTTTTGGAAGCCATTCACAAGCTGTATTCCCAGCAGGTGATAATCAAGATACCCCTCCTGCAACAGGGAACGGGGTATTATTCCACACTGTTGTGGTACCGAAGCCGGACGGCTCGGTGAGACCGATTCTAAATCTAAAATCTTTGAACACTTACGTACAGAGGTTCAAATTCAAGATTGAGTCACTCAGAGCAGTGATTGCGAACCTGGAAGAAGGGGACTACATGATGTCTCGGGACATCAAGGATGCTTACCTTCATGTCAAAATTTACCCTTCTTACCAAGGGTACCTCAGGTTTATGGTACAGAACTGTCACTATCAGTTCAGACGCTGCCGTATGGATGGTACACGGCACCCCGGGTCTTTACCAAGGTAATGGCCGAAATGATGATATTCCTTCGAAGGAAGTGAATTTTAGTTATCCCTTCCTTGGACAATTCCCTGATAAGGGTAAGATCCAGGGAACAGTTGGAGGTCGGTGTAGCACTATCTCAGGTAGTGTTGCGGCAGCACGATTGGATTCTCAATATTCCAAAATCGCACCTGGTTCCGACGACGTGTCTTCTGTTCCTAGGGATGATCCTGGACACAGTCCAGAAAAAGGTGTTTCTCCCGGAGGAGAAAGCCAGGGAGTTATCCGAGCTAGTCAGGAACCTCCTAAAACCGAGCCAAGTCTCAGTGCATCAATGCACAAGGGTTCTGGGTAAAATGGTGGCTTCCTACGAAGCAATCCCATTCGGCAGATTCCACGCAAGAACTTTCCAGTGGGACCTGCTGGACAAATGGTCCGGATCGCATCTTCAGATGCATCAGCGGATAACCCTGTCACCAAGGACAAGGGTGTCCCTCCTGTGGTGGTTGCAGAGTGCTCATCTTCTAGAGGGCCGCAGATTAGGCATTCAGGACTGGGTCCTGGTGACCACGGATGCCAGCCTGCGAGGCTGGGGAGCAGTCACACAGGGAAGGAATATCCAGGGCTTATGGTCAAGCCTGGAGACATCACTTCACATAAATATCCTGAAGCTAAGGGACATTTACAATGCTCTAAGCTTAGCAAGACCTCTGCTTCAAGGTCAGCCGGTGTTGATCCAGTCGGACAACATCACGGCAGTCACCCACGTAAACAGACAGGGTGGCACAAGAAGCAGGAGGGCAATGGCAGAAGCTGCAAGGATTCTTCGCTGGTCGGAAAATCATGTGATAGCACTGTCAGCAGTATTCATTCCGGGAGTGGACAACTGGGAAGCAGACTTCCTCAGCACGACCTCCACCCGGGAGAGTGGGGACTTCACCCAGATGTCTTCCACATGATTAAAAACTCGACAGGTATTGCGCCAGGTCCAGGGACCCTCAGGCAATAAGCTGTAGACGCTCTGGTAACACCGTGGGTGTACCAGTCAGGGTATGTGTTCCCTCCTCTGCCTCTCATACCCAAGGTACTGAGATTGATAAGATGGAGAGGAGTAAGCACTATATTCGTGGTTCCGGATTGGCCAAGAAGGACTTGGTAACCGGAACTTCAAGAGATGCTCACGGAGGATCCGTGGCCTCTACCTCTAAGAAGGGACCTGCTCCAGCAAGGACCCTGTCTGTTCCAAGACTTACCGCGGCTGCGTTTGACGGCATGGCGGTTGAACGCCGGATCCTGAAGGAAAAAAGGCATTCCGGATGAAGTCATCCCTATCCTGATCAAAGCCAGGAAGGATGTAACCGCAAAAACATTATCACCGCAATTGGCGAAAATATGTTGCGTGGTGCGAGGCCAGTAAGGCCCGACGGAGGAAATTCAACTGGGTCGATTCCTACATTTCCTGCAAACAGGAGTGTCTATGGGCCTGAAATTGGGGTCCATTAAGGTTCAAATTTCGGCCCTGTCAATTTTCTTCCAAAAAGAACTAGCTTCAGTCCCTGAAGTTCAGACGTTTGTAAAAGGGGTACTGCATATACAGCCTCCTTTTGTGCCTCCAGTGGCACTTTGGGATCTCAATGTAGTTTTGGGTTCCAAAAGTCACATTGGTTTGAACCACTTAAATCTGTGGAGTTAAAATATCTCACATGGAAAGTGGTCATGCTGTTGGCCCTGGCCTGGGCCAGGCGCGTGTCAGAATTGGCGGCTTTATCCTGAAAAAGCCCTTATCTGATTTTCCATTCGGACAGGGCGGAATTGAGGACTCGTCCTCAGTTTCTCCCCAAGGTGGTTTCAGCGTCTCACCTGAACCAACCTATTGGTGGTGCCTGCGGCTACTAGGGACTTGGAGGCCTTCAAGTTGCTAGACGTTGTCAGTGCCCTGAAAATATGTTTCCAGGACGGCTGGAGTCAGGAAATCTGACTCGCTGTTTATCCTGTGTGCACCCAACAAGCTGGGTGCTCCTGCTTCTAAGCAGACTATTGCTCGTTGGATTTGTAGTACAATTCAGCTTGCACATTCTGTGGCAGGCCTGCCACAGCCAAAAATCTGTAAATGCCCATTCCACAAGGAAGGTGGGCTCATCTTGGGCGGCTGCCCGAGGGGTCTCGGCTTTACAACTTTGCCGAGCAGCTACTTGGTCAGGAGCAAATACGTTTGTAAAATTCTACAAAATTGATATCCTGGCTGAGGAGGACCTGGAGTTCTCTCATTGGTGCTGCAGAGTCATCCGCACTCTCCCGCCCGTTTGGGAGCTTTGGTATAATCCCCATGGTCCTTACGGAGTCCCCAGCATCCACTTAGGACGTTAGAGAAAATAAGAATTTACTTACCGATAATTCTATTTCTCATAGTCCGTAGTGGATGCTGGGCGCCCATCCCAAGTGCGGATTGTCTGCAATACTTGTACATAGTTATTGTTACAAAAATCGGGTTATTATTGTTGTGAGCCATCTTTCAGAGGCTCCTCTGTTATCATGCTGTTAACTGGGTTCAGATCACAGGTTATACGGTGTGATTGGTGTGGCTGGTATGAGTCTTACCCGGGATTCAAAATCCTTCCTTATTGTGTACGCTCGTCCGGGCACAGTATCCTAACTGAGGCTTGGAGGAGGGTCATAGGGGGAGGAGCCAGTGCACACCAGATAGTCCTAAAGCTTTCTTTAGATGTGCCCAGTCTCCTGCGGAGCCGCTATTCCCCATGGTCCTTACGGAGTCCCCAGCATCCACTACGGACTATGAGAAATAGAATTATCGGTAAGTAAATTCTTATTTTTACACGGGTCCGCTTCATACTCGGATTCTCCCGTATGGCTCGGTTAACCCGAGCACGCCCGAACGTCATCATCCCGCTGTCGGATTCTCACGAGATTCGGATTCTATATAAGCAGCCGCGCGTCGCCGCCATTTTCACTCGTGCATTGGAAATGTTAGGGAGAGGACGTGGCTGGCGTCCTCTCAGTTTATTCATTGTTGATGCACATATTTGTGCTTGCTTATATCTTAATTGTGGGTACTGGGGAGCAACTGTATTATTAATATAGGAGGAGTACAGTGCAGAGTTTTGCTGATCAGTGACCACCAGTTTTATCCGTTCTCTGCCTGAAAAAAACGCTCCTTATCTGTGCTCAGTGTGCTGCATATATCTGTGCTCACACTGCTTAATTGTGGGGACTGGGGAGCAGCTGTATTATATAGGAGGAGTACAGTGCAGAGTTTTGCTGACAGTGACCACCAGTATACGTTGTCTGCCTGAAAAACACTCCATATCTGTGCTCAGTGTGCTGCATATATCTGTGCTCACACTGCTTTATTGTGGGAACTGGGGACCACCAGTATATTATATAGGAGGAGTACAGTGCAGAGTTTTGCTGACAGTGACCACCAGTATACGTTGTCTGCCTGAAAAACACTCCATATCTGTGCTCAGTGTGCTGCATATATCTGTGCTCACACTGCTTTATTGTGGGGACTGGGGACCAGCAGTATTATATAGGAGGAGTACAGTGCAGAGTTTTGCTAACCAGTGACCACCAGTATACTTTATCTGCCTGAAAAACACTCCATATCTGTGCTGCATTGTAGTATATAGTAGGAGTACAGTGCATAATTTTGCTGACCACCAGTAAATAATATATAGCATTACGGTACAGTAGGCCACTGCTGTACCTACCTCTGTGTCGTCAAGTATACTATCCATCCATACCTGTGGTGCATTTCAGTTTTGCAGTTTGCTGACCACCAGTATATAATATATAGCATTACGGTACAGTAGGCCACTGCTGTACCTTCCTCTGTGTCGTCAAGTATACTATCCATCCATACCTGTGGTGCATTTCAGTTTTGCACAGTTTGCTGACCACCAGTATATAATATATAGCAGTACGGTACAGTAGGCCACTGCTCTACCTACCTCTGTGTCGTCAAGTATACTATCCATCCATACCTGTGGTGCATTTCAGTTGTGCGCAGTATATAGTAGTAGGCTATTGCTATTGATACTGGCATATAATTCCACACATTAAAAAATGGAGAACAAAAATGTGGAGGTAAAAATAGGGAAAGATCAAGATCCACTTCCACCTCGTGCTGAAGCTGCTGCCACTAGTCATGGCTGAGACGATGAAATGCCATCAACGTCGTCTGCCAAGGCCGATGCCCAATGTCATAGTAGAGAGCATGTAAAATCCAAAAAACTAAAATTCAGTAAAATGACCCAAAAATCAAAATTGAAAGCGTCTGATGAGAAGCGTAAACTTGCCAATATGCCATTTACGACACGGAGTGGCAAGGAACGGCTGAGGCCCTGGCCTATGTTCATGGCTAGTGGTTCAGATTCACATGAGGATGGAAGCACTCATCCTCTCGCTAGAAAAATGAAAAGACTTAAGCTGGCAAAAGCACAGCAAAGAACTGTGCGTTCTTCTAAATCACAAATCCCCAAGGAGAGTCCAATTGTGTCGGTTGCGATGCCTGACCTTCCCAACACTGGACGGGAAGAGCTTGCGCCTTCCACCATTTGCACGCCCCCTGCAAGTGCTGGAAGGAGCACCCGCAGTCCAGTTCCTGATAGTCAAATTGAAGATGTCACTGTTGAAGTACACCAGGATGAGGATATGGGTGTTGCTGGCGCTGGGGAGGAAATTGACAAGGAGAATTCTGATGGTGAGGTGGTTTGTTTAAGTCAGGCACCCGGGGAGATACCTGTTGTCCGTGGGACGAATATGGCCATTGACATGCCTGGTCAAAATACAAAAAAAAAATCAGCTCTTCGGTGTGGAATTATTTAAACACAAATGCGGACAACAGGTGTCAAGCCGTGTGTTGCCTTTTTCAAGCTGTAATAAGTAGGGGTAAGGACGTTAACCACCTCGGAACATCCTCCCTTATACGTCACCTGCAGCGCATTCAACATAAGCCAGTGACAAGTTCAAAAACTTTGGATGACAGCGGAAGCAGTCCACTGACCACTAAATCCCTTCCTCTTGTAACCAAGCTCCTGCAAACCACACCACCAACTCCCCCAGTGTCAATTTCCACCTTACACTGGAAAGCCAATAGTCCTGCAGGCCATGTCACTGGCAAGTCTGACGAGTCCTCTCCTGCCTGGGATTCCTCCGATGCATCCTTGAGTGTAACGCCTACTGCTGCTGGCGCTGCTGTTGCTGCTGCTGGGAGTCGATCGTCATCCCAGGGGGGAAGTCGGAAGACCACTTGTACTACTTCCAGTAAGCAATTGACTGTCCAACAGTCCTTTGCGAGGAAGATGAAATATCACAGCAGTCATCCTGCTGCAAAGCGGATAACTCAGGCCTTGGCAGCCTGGGCGGTGAGAAACGTGGTTCCGGTATCCACCGTTAATTCAGAGGCAACTAGAGACTTGATTGATGTACTGTGTCCCCGGTACCAAATACCATCTAGGTTCCATTTCTCTAGGCAGGCGATACCGAAAATGTACACAGACGTCAGAAAAAGAGTCACCAGTGTCCTAAAAAATGCAGTTGTACCCAATGTCCGCTTAACCACGGACATGTGGACAAGTGGAGCAGGGCAGACTCAGGACTATATGACTGTGACAGCCCACTGGGTAGATGTATTGCCTCCCGCAGCAAGAGCAGCAGCGGCGGCACCAGTAGCAGCATCTCGCAAACGCCAACTCGTTCCTAGGCAGGCTACGCTTTGTATCACCGCTTTCCATAAGAGGCACACAGCTGACAACCTCTTACGGAAACTGAGGAACATCATCGCAGAATGGCTTACCCCAATTGGACTCTCCTGGGGATTTGTGACATCGGACAACGCCACCAATATTGTGCGTGCATTACATCTGGGCAAATTCCAGCACGTCCCATGTTTTGCACATACATTGAATTTGGTGGTGCAGAATCATTTAAAAAACGAAAGGGGCGTGCAAGAGATGCTGTCGGTGGCCCGAAGAATTGCGGGCCACTTTCGGCATTCAGCCACCGCGTGCCGAAGACTGGAGCACCACCAAACATTCCTGAACCTGCCCTGCCATCATCTGAAGCAAGAGGTGGTAACGAGGTGGAATTCAACCCTCTATATGCTTCAGAGGATGGAGGAGCAGCAAAAGGCCATTCAAGCCTATACATCTGCCCACGATATAGGCAAAGGAGGGGGAATGCACCTGACTCAAGCGCAGTGGAGAATGATTTCAACGTTGTGCAAGGTTCTGCAACCCTTTGAACTTGCCACACGTGAAGTCAGTTCAGACACTGCCAGCCTGAGTCAGGTCATTCCCCTCATCAGGCTTTTGCAGAAGAAGCTGGAGACATTGAAGGAGGAGCTAAAACAGAGCGATTCCGCTAGGCATGTGGTTCTTGTGGATGGAGCCCTTTATTCGCTTAACCAGGATTCACGGGTGGTCAATCCGTTGAAATCAGAGCACTTCATTTTGGCCACCGTGCTCGATCCTAGATTTAATACCTACGTTGTATCTCTCTTTCCAGCAGACACAAGTCTGCAGAGGTTCAAAGACCTGCTGGTGAGAAAATTGTCAAGTCAAGCGGAACGTGACCCGTCAACATCTCCTCCTTCACATTCTCCCGCAACTGGGGGTGCGAGGAAAAGGCTAAGAATTCCGAGCCCACCCGCTGGCGATGATGCAGGGCAGTCTGGAGCGAGTGCTGACATCTGGTCCGGACTGAAGGACCTGCCATCGATTACTGACATGTCGTCTACTGTCACTGCATATGATTCTGTCACCATTGAAAGAATGGTGGAGGATTATATGAGTGACCGCATCCAAGTAGGCACGTCAGACGGACGTCACGACACGTCAGTACGTATACTGGCAGGAAAAAGGCAATTTGGAGGCCCTTGCACAAACTGGCTTTATTCTACCTAAGTTGCCCTCCCTCCAGTGTGTACTCCGAAAGAGTGTTTAGTGCAGCGGCTCACCTTGTCAGCAATCGGTGTACGAGGTTACTTCCAGAAAATGTGGAGAAGATGATGTTCATCAAAATGAATTATAATCAATTCCTCCGTGGAGACATTCACCAGCAGCAATTGCCTCCAGAAAGTACACAGGGATCTGAGATGGTGGATTCCAGTGGGGACGAATTAATAATCTGTGAGGAGGGGGATGTACACAGTGAAAGGGGTGAGGAATCGGAGGATGATGATGAGGTGGACATCTTGCCTCTGTAGAGCCAGTTTGTGCAAGGAGAGATTGATTGCTTCTTTTTTGGTGGGGGCCCAAACCAACCAGTCATTTCAGTCACAGTCGTGTGGCAGACCCTGTCGCTGAAATTATGGGTTCGTTAAAGTGTGCATGTCCTGTTTATACAACATAAGGGTGGGTGGGAGGGCCCAAGGACAATTCCATCTTGCACCTCTTTTTTCTTTCATTTTTCTTTGCATCATGTGCTGTTTGGGGACAATTTTTTTGAAGTGCCATCCTGCCTGACACTGCAGTGCCACTCCTAGATGGGCCAGGTGTTTGTGTAGGCCACTTGTGTCGCTTAGCTTAGTCACACAGCGACCTTGGTGCGCCTCTTTTTTTCTTTGCATCATGTGCTGTTTGGGGACAATTTTTTTGAAGTGCCATCCTGCCTGACACTGCAGTGCCACTCCTAGATGGGCCAGGTGTTTGTGTCGGCCACTTGTGTCGCTTAGCTTAGTCACACAGCGACCTTGGTGCGCCTCTTTTTTTCTTTGCATCATGTGCTGTTTGGGGACTATTTTTTTGAAGTGCCATCCTGCCTGACACTGCAGTGCCACTCCTAGATGGGCCAGGTGTTTGTGTCGGCCAATTGTGTCGCTTAGCTTAGTCACACAGCAACCTTGGTGCGCCTCTTTTTTTCTTTGCATCATGTGCTGTTTGGGGACTATGTTTTTGAAGTGCCATCCTGTCTGACACTGCAGTGCCACTCCTAGATGGGCCAGGTGTTTGTGTCGGCAACTTGGGTCGCTTAGCTTAGCCATCCAGCGACCTCGGTGCAAATTTTAGGACTAAAAATAATATTGTGAGGTGTGAGGTGTTCAGAATAGACTGAAAATGAGTGTAAATTATGGTTATTGAGGTTAATAATACTGTGGGATCAAAATGATCCCCAAATTCTATGATTTAAGCGGTTTTTGAGGGTTTTTTGTAAAAAAACACCCGAATCCAAAACACACCCGAATCCGACAAAAAAATTTCATGGAGGTTTTGCCAAAACGCGTTCGAATCCATATCACGGCCGCTGAACCGAATCCAAAACCAAAACACAAAACCTGAAAAATGTCCGGTGCACATCACTAATATATATATGTGATGGACCTTGTACTAGGCGATCCCATAGTTGGGGTTGGGATGGTTATGGACGGGATGCTAGCAGTCAGAATACTGACTGCGACATCCCGATGATCAAAATCCCAGTATACTTACCTTCCCCAAATGGCCCCCTAGTACTCCCGGTTTGCAGACTGAACCTAAACCCCCCCCCCCCCCCCCACACACCACCCCGCAGCCTAATCCTAACCCTCCCCGGTGGTGCCTGACCCTCTCTCCCACTCCCCGCAGCCTAACCCTCCCCGGAGGTGCCTAACCCTCCCCGGAGGTGCCTAACCCCCCCCCCCCTCCCCGCAGCCTAACCCTCCCCGAGGGTGCCTAACCCTCCCCGCAGCCTAAATCTAACTCTCCACTTCCCATGCAGCCTTACCCTGCCTGGGGGTGTCTAACCCTAATTCCCCACTCCCCGCAAACTAACCCTAATCTCTCCGGGCTCCAGCCTAACCCTAATCCTCCCCCCCACCCCCCCATCCCTTGTGGACTACCTCTCCTGCGGCCCTGCAGTGTAGCGATCGGGATTTCGGGTGTCCGGATGCCCGTGACGGGATTGTGATCCCTGTTGGGATTTCGGCGCCGTCATTCTGTTACGTGTCGGGATTCCAGCGTTGGTATTTTGAGAGCTGAGATCCTGACCGTAGGGATCCTAACCAGATCCCCATAATTGACAGGAGAAGAGGACAGGGGCAGGACTTTTAGAGGCAATGGAGACGCCTGCCTTCAGGGCTAAGCCCTGATGGGGGCACCTGCATGTACAGCCGCACCTGTGTGGTTCACAATGGGTTCCAAGACACCCAGCACTAATAAGCTTCAAGGGATCCGTAGATAGAAGTAATGTGTGAACAGATGCAATCATTTTATTTCTTCCTAATCGGACAGGCTTTAATTGGAGCCCTTGTCATGGCGATTAAAATTGATATATTTAAGTGTACGTGTGTGTATATATCTATATCTATCTATATATATATATATATATATATATATGTGTGTGTGTGACAATAAGGATTCTTCAATTTCGGGGAAAGACCACATATTTAAATAAATATGCCCATATAAATATTAATAAGGTAAGGTCTCTCTTTTCTTATATAGAGAGATTTCACATTCATGACATAACTGTGACCAGTATGCTCTGTATTGGGGGGTTTCACATTTATCATCATTACGTGCCATTTTAATTTTTTGTCATGTTAGTCAAGTTAACAAGAAGTATTTCCTTTTGTTCATTTGTTCACACCCCCTGCGGCGACAGACAATATTCCCTTCATAAATGTCAGCTCCAGGCCCATGTGGACCTTAATCTGGCACTGATTTAGAGTACATGGTTACTGTTGTTTGCAATATGCATGTTACAGTATATGTGTGTTTCTGATGTAGATAACTGTCACCATACCCATCTACGGGGGTAATTCTGAGTTGATCGCAGCATGAACTTTGTTAGCAGTTGGGCAAAACCATGGCCCTCATTCCGAGTTGTTCGCTCGCAAGCTGCTTTTAGCAGCTTTGCACACGCTAAGTCGCCGCCTAGTGGGAGTGAATCTTAGCTTTGCAGAATTGCGAACGAAAGATTGGCATAATTGCTAATAGAAATTTCTTTGCAGTTTCTGAGTAGCTCGGGACTTACTCTGCCACTGCGATCAGTTCAGTCAGTTTCGTTCCTGGTTTGACGTCACAAACACTCCCAGCGTTCGCCCAGACATTCCCCCGTTTCTCCAGCCACTCCCGCGTTTTTCCCAGAAACGTCAGCGTTTTTTCGCACACACCCATAAAACGGCCAGTTTCCGCCCAGAAACACCCACTTCCTGTCAATCACACTCCAATCACCAGAACGAAGAAATTTCTTCGTTAAGCCGTGAGTGAAATACCTAACTTTTCGGCAAATTTACTTGGCACAGACGCACTGCGAACATTGCGCATGCGCAGTTTGCGACAAATCGCTAACGAGCGAACAACTCGGAATGACGGCCCATGTGCACTGCAGGGGAGGCAGATATAACATTTGCAGAGAGAGTTAGATTTGGGTGGGGTGTGTTGAATCTGCAATCTAATTTGCAGTGTAAAAATAAAGCAGCCAGTATTTACCCTGCACAGAAACAAAATAACCCACCCAAATCTAACTCTCTCTGCACATGTTATATCTGCCTCCCCTGCAGTGCACATGGTTTTGCCCAACTGCTAACAAAGTTCCTGCAGCGATCAACTCAGAATTACCCCCTACATTTCTACTTGTTCTATTACCATCTCTCAGAAGGCTACTTATTGTTTTTCTTCTTTCCATACCTTGCCTTTAAAACAATATAATAGTTTCTAAAATGCTAGTAAACAGGTAGTAAAACCATATAACATGTTCTAGTGGTCAGAAGGTATCCAAACTAGCTCTCCATATACTGTGTGTTATGATATTTTATGTGCAGTTGGGCTTGTACTGATTATTAAGCACTTGCGTATTTATAATGTGTGTGGTGCACACAAGTCCAAGGGGGCCCGCCCTGCACCCATTATTTTTAATACAGAAGAAATGCTGCAGAAAACACTTTCCCAGTGTTTCTCACATGGACAGTGGGAAAATCACTGGGAAAATGGCTGCACCACCATTTTCCCGACAATCTGCGCATGCGCTGTAGACTCTGGGACAGTGCTAGGGTCCAGAAATACAGCTCTGCTAGCTCGAGAGGAGGGGCCCAGACAGAGCCTATACACAGGCCTCCTCCTCTCTAGAAATGCCACTGTTATCAAGTGTAGTAGCAGCGCTTGCCACGGGCTAGCAGGCTTTTTACCCGGGGCACAGCTGTTCTGAGGGCGCTGCCGTGGCAAGAGCCGTTACTGGTGCACCTGACATCATCGCGCACGTCATTGTGGGAGCGATTGCAGACGCTAGAGGTCATAATTGACCTCTAATGTCTGTGCAGTGTACAGCGCTATGGGAGAGACGTCATGTCGTCTCTCCCATAGAGCCAAGGAGCGGCGGCCAGAGACAGAGGATAGCAGCAGCGGTCGGGAAGCAGGAGCGTGGCTGGTATTTTTTTTAAAAATTTATGCAAGCGTCACTACTGGGGGCACATTTACAGGGGGGCACAGCTACTGGGGCAAAACTACAGGGAGCCCATTTACAGGGGGCACAACTACTGTGGACAAAACTACTGGGGGCAAATCTACTGGGGGCACAGCTACAAGGGCAAAACTACAGGGGACACAGCTACTGAGGGCAAAACTACAGGGGGCACAACTACTGAGGGCACAGCTACAGGGGGCACAACTGTGGCCACGCCCCTTCCCTATGACCTATGAAGCCATGCCCCTCATTTTTTGCGCACGCCTACGGTGCTCACTAACCCTGTTTTATATATTAGGGGGGGCAATGGAAACTTTCACCCTGGGCGCCACATGGTCTAGAACCGGTCCTGATCAAGTCTATCTTAATGGCAAAGCTGCTCATGTACACTGCAGTTGTGTGCTAATTATACAAAATTGCAGTGTGTATGTGCCCAAAAAAAAATCCATCAGGTGTCAGTCAGGGCCGGATCTAGGGGGGGGTGAAGGGGGCGACCGCCCCCCCCTAACACAGTCATAGCCACGCCCATTTTGAGCAGAAGAGAGCTCTCCGGGGAGAGCCTGAGGCAGAACGATGTGCTGCAGCTTATACCACAGCAGCACAGAGTAGCCAGGAGAGCAAGGGTTACAGAGCATTTGCCCCTCACTTGCTGGTGTGTGGGTACTAGGTCTAATAAATACAATTACCTCATACCACAGTCACATGTACATAGAACAATCACAAAGCTCTATCTCAGTCTCACTTAAAAAGTTCAGTCAGAATTGAGAGAGGAGGAGTTAGGATTGCAGATGGGAGGAGTTGGGACTGTAGAGGGAGGGGTCAAGTTTAAACAGTAAACCGCCCCCCCCTAAAGAAAACTCTAGATCCATCTCTGGTGTCAGTTAAGATAGAGAATACATTTTGACTACCTCCACTGATGCTAATGGCATCTTGCAGATCCATGCGCTTGGTCCGAGTGCTGAATTGCTGAGCTTTTCATCAAGTTGCTTTTTTTTCTTCCTGTCATCTAATTAGTCTTGCCCCTAGTTCAGCCTTATATGTACCCTCTGACCTTACCGATACAGGTTGCGTATCGCTTATCCAAAACTCAAAATCCCATTTTTGGTTCCCCTTCTGACAAAATGATATATATATTATGTGTATTTATCGATATATGGATATATAATATAATAAATATATATATATATATATATATATATATATATATATATATAGATATGTGTCATTATCTCAGTAGGGGACCCAAAAATGTGGGATTTTGGATAAGGGATACTCAACCTGTACTTGTATGTGAAAAAAATAACCTAGTGATAGTGGGTGAAAGACTAACCTTTTTTCTTAACATGCACAAGACAAAAATCATTCAAATTTGCAAACAAATTCAAGGGTTTTCATCAGACTTCAAATTACACACATTGCTATATAGTAACTCATTATCATCTTTGTCCCATACACCTCTTCACTCATCTACCTAGATGACAGGGACTAAGGGGGTCATTCCGAGTTGTTCGCTAGCTGCCGTTGTTCGCTGTGTAGGGATTAGTGAAAAAAACGGCTAATCTGCGCATGAGTATGCACCGCAATGTCCTTTGTGGTTTTCCACTGGTTCTAGCAACAATTCCAAGCGCACAGCCGATCGCAAGGAGATTGACATGAAGTGGGCGTTTCTGGGTGGCAACTGACCGTTTTCAGGGAGTGTTTGGCAAAACGCAGGCATCGCTGGCCGTTCGCTGGGCGGGTGTGTGACATCAAAAGCCGTCCCTCCATCATTAGATTCAACGCACACGAATAGTAACTACAGAGCTGGTCTTGTTTTGCACAAAAAGATTTTGCAGGCGCTGTGCTGCACAAGCGTTCGCACTTCTGCAAAGCGATAATACACTCCCCAGTGGGCGGTGACAACGCATTTGCACTGCTGCTAAAAGCTGCTAGCGAGCGACCAACTCGGAATGACCCCCTAAGCTCAATGTCTTAGGCTTTTGCTAGGCACACACATTAGTAAAGTGTTTAAAGACTTTAGGATCAATTTGAAGCTTGAGCTACAACCCTGCATCAGCGCTGTCCAGAACAGATAGATGCCTCTATAGGGTTACCACCTTTTAATCTTTAAAAATAAGATTTTACTTACCGATAAATCTATTTCTCGTAGTCCGTAGTGGATGCTGGGACTCCGTAAGGACCATGGGGAATAGCGGCTCCGCAGGAGACAGGGCACAAGAATAAAAGCTTTAGGATCAGGTGGTGTGCACTGGCTCCTCCCCCTATGACCCTCCTCCAAGCCTCAGTTAGGATACTGTGCCCGGACGAGCGTACATAATAAGGAAGGATATTGAATCCCGGGTAAGACTCATACCAGCCACACCAATCACACCGTACAACTCGTGATCTGAACCCAGTTAACAGTATGATAACAACGAAGGAGCCTCTGAAAAGATGGCTCACAACAACAATAACCCGATTTTGTTAACAATAACTATGTACAAGTATTGCAGACAATCCGCACTTGGGATGGGCGCCCAGCATCCACTACGGACTACGAGAAATAGATTTATCGGTAAGTAAAATCTTATTTTCTCTGACGTCCTAGTGGATGCTGGGACTCCGTAAGGACCATGGGGATTATACCAAAGCTCCCAAACGGGCGGGAGAGTGCGGATGACTCTGCAGCACCGAATGAGAGAACTCCAGGTCCTCCTCAGCCAGGGTATCAAATTTGTAGAATTTAGCAAACGTGTTTGCCCCTGACCAAGTAGCTGCTCGGCAAAATTGTAAAGCCGAGACCCCTCGGGCAGCCGCCCAAGATGAGCCCACTTTCCTTGTGGAATGGGCTTTTACAGATTTAGGCTGTGGCAGGCCTGCCACAGAATGTGCAAGCTGAATTGTACTACAAATCCAACGAGCAATAGTCTGCTTAGAAGCAGGAGCACCCAGCTTGTTGGGTGCATACAGGATAAACAGCGAGTCAGACTTTCTGACTCCAGCCGTCCTGGAAACATATATTTTCAGGGCCCTGGCAACGTCAAGTAACTTGGAGTCCTCCAAGTCCCTAGTAGCCGCAGGCACCACAATAGGTTGGTTCATGTGAAAAGCAGAAACCACCTTAGGGAGAAATTGAGGACGAGTCCTCAATTCTGCACTGTCAGAATGAAAAATTAAGTAAGGGCTTTTATATGATAAAGCCGCCAATTCTGACACACGCCTGGCTGAAGCCAGGGCTAACAGCATCGTCACCTTCCATGTGAGATATTTTAAGTCCACAGTGGTGAGTGGTTCAAACCAATGTGACTTAAGGAACCTCAAAACAACATTTAGATCCCAAGGTGCCACTGGATTCACAAAAGGAGGTTGTATATGCAGTACCCCTTTTACAAATGTCTGAACTTCAGGTACTGAAGCCAGTTCTTTCTGGAAGAAAATCGACAGGGCCGAAATTTGAACCTTAATGGACCCTAATTTTAGGCCCATAGACAGTCCTGTTTGCAGGAAATGGAGGAAACGACCCAGTTGAAATTCCTCTGTAGGGGCCTTCTTGGCCTCACACCACGCAACATATTTTCGCCAAATGCGGTGATAATGTTTTGCGGTTACATCCTTCCTGGCTTTGACCAGGGTAGGGATGACTTCATCTGGAATGCCTTTTTCCTTCAGGATCCGGCGTTCAACCGCCATGCCGTCAAACGCAGCCGCGGTAAGTCTTGGAACAGACAAGGCCCCTGCTGGAGCAGGTCCTTTCTTAGAGGTAGAGACCACGGGTCTTCCGTGAGCATCTCCTGAAGTTCCGGGTACCAAGTCCTTCTTGGCCAATCCGGAACCACGAGTATCGTTCTTACTCCTCTCCTTCTTATGATTCTCAGTACTTTTGGTATGAGAGGCAGAGGAGGGAACACATACACTGACTGGTACACCCACGGTGTCACCAGAGCGTCCACCGCTATTGCCTGAGGGTCCCTTGACCTGGCGCAATATCTGTCTAATTTTTTGTTTAGACGTGACGCCATCATGTCCACCTTTGGTTTTTCCCAACGGTTTACAATCAGGTGGAAGACTTCTGGGTGAAGTCCCCACTCTCCCGGGTGAAGGTCGTGTCTGCTGAGGAAGTCTGCTTCCCAGTTGTCCACTCCCGGAATGAACACTGCTGACAGAGCTATCACATGATTTTCCGCCCAGCGAAGAATCCTTGCAGCCTCTGTCATTGCCCTCCTGCTTCTCGTGCCGCCCTGTCTGTTTACGTGGGCGACTGACGTGATGTTGTCCGATTGGATCAATACCGCCTGACCCTGAAGCAGGGGTTTCGCTTGACTTAGGGCATTGTAAATGGCCCGTAGTTCCAGAATGTTTATATGAAGAGATGTTTCCATGCTTGACCACAAGCCCTGGAAGTTTTTTCCCTGTGTGACTGCTCCCCAGCCTCTCAGGCTTGCATCCGTGGTCACCAGGATCCAATCCTGAATGCCGAATCTGCGGCCCTCTAGAAGATGAGCACTCTGCAACCACCACAGGAGAGACACCCTTGTCTTTGGTGACAGGGTTATCCGCTGCTGCATCTGAAAATGCGAACCGGACCATTTGTCCAGTAGATCCCACTGAAACGTTCTTGCATGGAATCTTCCGAATGGAATTGCTTCGTAAGAAGCCACCATTTTTCCCAGGACCCTCGTGCACTGATGCACTGACACCTGGGCTGGTTTTAGGAGGTTCCTGACTAGCTCGGATAACTCCTTGGCCTTCTCCTCCGGGAGAAAAACCTTCTTCTGGACTGTGTCCAGAATCATTCCTAGGAACAGAAGACGTGTCGTTGGAATCAGCTGCGATTTTGGAATATTTAGGATCCACCCGTGCTGACGTAACACTTTCTGAGATAGTGCTACTCCGACTTCTAACTGTTCCCTGGACCTTGCCCTTATCAGGAGATCGTCCAAGTAAGGGATAATTAATACGCCTTTTCTTCGAAGAAGAATCATCATTTCGGCCATTACCTTGGTAAAGACCCGAGGTGCCGTGGACAACCCAAACGGCAGCGTCTGAAACTGATAATGACAGTCTTGTACTACAAACCTGAGATACCCTTGGTGAGAAGGGTAGATTGGGACGTGGAGATAAGCATCTTTGATGTCCAGAGACACCATATAGTCCCCTTCTTCCAGGTTCGCTATCACCGCTCTGAGTGATTCCATCTTGAATTTGAACCTTTTTATGTAAGTGTTCAAGGATTTCAGATTTAAAATTGGTCTCACCGAGCCGTCCGGCTTCGGTACCACAAACAGCGTGGAATAATACCCCTTTCCTTGTTGTAGGAGGGGTACCTTGATTATCACCTGCTGGGAATACAGCTTGTGAATGGCTTCCAGAACTGCCTCCCTGTCGGAGGGAGACTTTGGCAGAGCAGACTTCAGGAACCGGCGAGGGGGAAACGCCTCGAATTCCAGTTTGTACCCCTGCGATACTACCTGTAGAATCCAGGGATCCACTTGCGAGTGAGCCCACTGCGCGTTGAAATTCTTGAGACGGGCCCCCACCAAGTCTGAGTCTGCTTGTAAAGCCCCAGCGTCATGCTGAAGACTTGGCAGAAGCAGGGGAAGGCTTCTGATCCTGGGAAGCGGCTGCATGGTGCAGTCTTTTTCCCCTTCCTCTGCCCCGGGGCAGAAAGGAATGGCCTTTTGCTCGCTTGTATTTATGGGAACGAAAGGACTGAGTTTGAAAAGACGGTGTCTTTTTCTGTTGATGTGAAGTGACCTGGGGTAAGAAGGTGGACTTTCCAGCCGTTGCCGTGGCCACCAGGTCCGAAAGACCAGCCCCAAATAACTCCTCCCCTTTATACGGCAATACTTCCATATGTCGTTTGGAATCCGCATCCCCTGACCACTGACGCGTCCATAACGTTCTTCTGGCAGAGATGGACATAGCACTTACTCTTGATGCCAGGGTGCAAATATCCCTCTGTGCATCACGCATATATAGTAATGCATCCTTCAAATGCTCTATAGTTAACAATATATTGTCCCTATCCAGGGTATCAATATTTTCAGTCAGGGAATCCGACCACGCGACTCCAGCACTGCACATCCAGGCTGAAGCGATTGCTGGTCGCAGTATAACACCAGTATGTGTGTATATACTTTTTAGGATATTTTCCAGCCTTCTATCAGCTGGTTCTTTGAGGGTGGCCGTATCAGGAGACGGTAACGCTACTTGTTTAGATAAACTTGTGAGCGCCTTATCTACCCTAGGGGGTGTTTCCCAACGTGTCCTAACCTCTGATGGGAAAGGATATAGTGCCAATAATTTATTAGAAATTAGCAGTTTTTTGTCGGGAGAAACCCACGCTTTTATCACATACCTCATTCAATTCATCTGACTCAGGAAAAACTTTTGGTAGTTTCTCTGACGTCCTAGTGGATGCTGGGAACTCCGTAAGGACCATGGGGAATAGCGGCTCCGCAGGAGACAGGGCACATCTAAAGAAAGCTTTAGGATCACCTGGTGTGCACTGGCTCCTCCCCCCATGACCCTCCTCCAAGCCTCAGTTAGATTTTCTGTGCCCGACGAGAAGGGTGCACACTAGGGGCTCTCCTGAGCTCTTTGTGAAAGTTTTAGTTTAGGTTTATTATTTTCAGTGAGACCTGCTGGCAACAGGCTCACTGCATCGAGGGACTAAGGGGAGAAGAAGCGAACTCACCTGCGTGCAGAGTGGATTGGGCTTCTTAGGCTACTGGACATTAGCTCCAGAGGGACGATCACAGGTTCAGCCTGGATGGGTCACCGGAGCCGCGCCGCCGGCCCCCTTACAGAGCCAGAAGAGCGAAGAGGTCCGGAAAAATCGGCGGCAGAAGACTTTCCTGTCTTCAGATAAAGGTAGGCGCACAGCACCGCAGCTGTGCGCCATTGCTCTCAGCACACTTCACACTCCGGTCACTGAGGGTGCAGGGCGCTGGGGGGGCAGCGCCCTGAGACGCAATAAATCGATAGAAACCTTTTATGGCTAAAATAAATGCATCACATATAACTCCTGGGCTATATGGATGCATTTAACCCCTGCCAAAACATACAAGAAAACGGATGATAAGGACGCCGAGAAAGGGGCGGAACCTATCTCCTCAGCACACTGGCGCCATTTTCCCTCACAGCTCAGTTGGAGGGAAGCTCCCTGGCTCTCCCCTGCAGTCACTACACTACAGAAAGGGGTTAAAAAAGAGAGGGGGGCACAAATTAGGCGCAGTATAAACAATACAGCAGCTATAAAGGGAAAAACACTTATATAAGGTTATCCCTGTATATATATAGCGCTCTGGTGTGTGCTGGCAAACTCTCCCTCTGTCTCCCCAAAGGGCTAGTGGGGTCCTGTCCTCTATCAGAGCATTCCCTGTGTGTGTGCTGTGTGTCGGTACGTTTGTGTCGACATGTATGAGGAGAAAAATGATGAGGAGACGGAGTAGAGTGTCTGTAATAGTGTTGTCACCCCCTAGGGGGTCGACACCTGAGTGGATGTACTGTTGAAATTGCGTGACAGTGTCAGCTTTGTATAAAAGACAGTGGTTGACATGAGACAGCCGGCTACTCAGCTTGTGCATGTCCAGACGTCTCATACAGGGGCTCTAAAGCGCCCGTTACCTCAGATACAGACGCCGACACGGATACTGACTCCTGTGTCGACGGTGAAGAGACAACCGTGATTTCCAATAGGGCCACACATTGCATGATTGAGGCAATGGAAAAAGTTTACACTCTTCTGATAATATAAATACCACCAAAAAAAAAGGGGTATTATGTTTGGTGAGGAAAAACTTCCTGTAGTTTTCCTGAATCTGAGAAATAAAATGAGGTGTGTGATGATGCGTGGGTTTCCCCCCGATAACAATTGATAATTTCTAAAAAGTTATTGGCAGTATACCTTTTCCCGCCAGAGGTTAGGGTGCGTTGGGAAACACCCCCTAGGGGGGATAAGGCGCTCACACGCTTGTAAGAACAAGGGCTCTACCCTCTCTGGAGATGGCCGCCCTTAGGGATCCTGCTGATAGAAAGCAGGAGGGTATCCTAAAATGTATTTACACACATACTGGTGTTATACTGCGACCAGCAATCGCCTCAGCCTGGATGTGCAGTGCTGGGTTGGCGTGGTCTGATTCCCTGACTGGAAATTTGATATCCTAGATAAGGACAGTATATTATTGCCTATAGAGCAATTAAAAGATGCATTTCTATATATGCATGATGCACAGCGGAATATTTGCCGACTGGCATCAAGTATAAGTGCGTTGTCCAATTATACCAGTAAAGTGGTCAGGTGATGCGGATTCCAAACGGCATTTGGAAGTATTGCCTTAACAAAAAAGGGGATGTACCCCAGGTCGCCTCTCAAAATAAGGCGCCGTATTACCAGGCGCAGTCCTGGTTGGCAAGCGGACAAAAGGGTTCCTCTTTTCTGCTCGTGACAGAGGGAGAGGAAAATGGCTGCAGAGATCAGCCAGTTCCAAGGAACAGAAACTCTTTTCCGCCTCTGCCAAGCCCTCAGTATGACGCTAGGGCTTTACAAGTTCAGGCACGGTGGGGTCCCGTTCTCAATGAATTTCAGTGCGCAGTGGGCTCACTCGCAAGTAGACCCCTGGATCCTTCAGGTAATATTTCAGGGGTACAAATTGGAATTCGAGACGTATCCCCCTCGCCGTTTCCAAAGGTCTGTTTTACCGACGTCTCCCGCTGACAGGGAGGCAGTTTTGGAAACCATTCACAAGCTGTATTCCCAGCAGGTGATAATCAACATACCCCTCCTGCAACAGGGAACGGGGTATTATTCCACACTATTGTGGTACCGAAGCCAGACGGCTCGGTGAGACCGATTTTAAAATCTAAAATCTAAAATCTTTGAACACTTGCATACAGAGGTTCAAATTCAAAATTGAGTCACTCAGAGCAGTGATTGCAAACCTGGAAGAAGGGGACTACATGATGTCTCGGGACATCAAGGATGCTTACCTTCATGTCAAAATTTACCCTTCTCACCAAGGGTATTTCAGGTTATGGTACAGAACTGTCACTATCAGTTCGGACGCTGCCGTAGGGATGGTCCACGGCACCCCGGGTCTTTACCAAGGTAATGGCCGAAATGATATCCCTTCGAAGGAAGGAAATTTTAGTTATCCCTTACTTGGACGATTCCCTGATAAGGGTAAGATCCAGGGAACACTTGGAAGTCGGTGTAGCACTATCTCAGGTAGTGTTGCGGCAGCACGATTGGATTCTCAATATTCCAAAATCGCAGCTGGTTCCGACGACTTGTCTTCTGTTCCTAGGGATGATCCTGGACACAGTCCAGAAAGAAGGTGTTTCTCCCGGAGGAGAAAGCCAGGGAGTTATCCGAGCTAGTCAGGAACCTCCTAAAACCGAACCAAGTCTCAGTGCATCAATGCACAAGGGTTCTGGGTAAAAATGGTGGCTTCCTACGAAGCAATCCCATTCGGCAGATTCCACGCAAGACTTTCCAGTGGAACCTACTGGACAAATGGTCCGGGTCGCATCTTCAGATGCTTCAGCGGATAACCCTGTCACCGGGGACAAGGGTATCCCTCCTGTGGTGGTTGCAGAGTGCTCATCTTCTAGAGGGCCGCAGATTCGGCATTCGGGACTGGGTCCTGGTGGCCACGGATGCCAGCCTGCGAGGCTGGGGAGCAGTCACACAGGGAAGGAATTTCCAGGGCTTATGGTCAAGCCTGGAGACATCTCTTCATATAAACATTCTGGAACTAAGGGCCATTTACAATGCCCTAAGTCAAGCGAAACCCCTGCTTCAGGGTCAGGCGGTATTGATCCAATCGGACAACATCACGTCAGTCGCCCACGTAAACAGACAGGGCGGCACGGGAAGCAGGGGGGCAATGGCAGAAGCTGCAAGGATTCTTCGCTGGGCGGAAGATCATGTGATAGCACTGTCAGCAGTGTTCATTCCGGGAGTGGACAACTGGGAAGCAGACTTCCTCAGCAGACACGATCTACACCCGGGAGAGTGGGGACTTCATCCAGAAGTCTTCCACATGATTGTGAACCGTTGGGAAAAACCAAAGGTGGATATGATGGCGTCCCGCCTCAACAAAAAACTGGACAGGTATTGCGCCAGGTCAAGAGACCCTCAGGCAATAGCTGTGGACGCTCTGGTAACACCGTGGGTGTTCCAGTCAGTGTATGTGTTCCCTCCTCTGCCTCTCATACCAAAAGTACTGAGAATTATACGGCAAAGGGGAGTAAGAACGATACTCGTGGCTCCGGATTGGCCAAGAAGAACTTGGTATCCGGAACTTCAAGAGATGCTCACGGACGAACCGTGGCCTCTACCTCTAAGAAAGGACCTGCTCCAGCAGGGGCCTTGTTTGTTCCAAGACTTACCGCGGCTGCGTTTGACGGCTTGGTGGTTGAACGCCGGATCCTGAAGGAAAAAGGCATTCCAGATGAAGTCATCCCTACCCTGGTCAAGGCCAGGAAGGACGTAACCGCAAAACATTATCACCGCATTTGGCGAAAATATGTTGCGTGGTGGGAGGCCAAGAAGGCCCCTACAGAGGAATTTAAACTGGGTCGTTTCCTCCATTTCCTGCAAACAGGACTGTCTATGGGCCTAAAATTAGGGTCCATTAAGGTTCAATTTTCGGCCCTGTCGATTTTCTTCCAAAAGGAACTGGCTTCAGTGCCTGAAGTTCAGATATTTGTAAAAGGGGTACTGCATATACAGCCTCCTTTTGTGCCTCCAGTGGCACCTTGGGATCTCAATGTTGTGTTGAGTTTCCTAAAGTCACATTGGTTTGAACCACTCACCACTGTGGACTTAAAATATCTCGCATGGAAGGTGACGATGCTGTTAGCCCTGGCTTCAGCCAGGCGTGTGTCAGAATTGGCGGCTTTATCATATAAAAGCCCTTATTTAATATTTCATTCTGACAGGGCAGAATTGAGGACTTGTCCTCAATTTCTACCTAAGGTGGTTTCTGCATTTCACATGAAGCAACCTATTGTGGTACCTGCGGCTACTAAGGACTTGGAGGATTCCAAGTTGCTTGACGTGGTCAGGGCCCTGTAAATATATGTTTCCAGGACGGCTGGAGTCAGAAAATCTGACTCGCTGTTTATCCTGTATGCACCCAACAAACTGGGTGCTCCTGCTTCTAAGCAGACGATTGCTCGTTGGATTTGTAGTACAATTCAGCTTGCACATTCTGTGGCAGGCCTGCCACAGCCAAAAATCTTAAAATGCCCACTCCACAAGGAAGGTGGGCTCATCTTGGGCAGCTGCCCGAGGGGTCTCGGCTTTACAACTTTGCCGAGCAGTTACTTGGTCAGGAGCAAATACGTTTGTAAAATTCTACAAATTTGATACCCTGGCTGAGGAGGACCTGGAGTTCTCTCATTCGGTGCTGCAGAGTCATCCGCACTCTCCCGCCCGTTTGGGAGCTTTGGTATAATCCCCATGGTCCTTACGGAGTTCCCAGCATCCACTAGGACGTCAGAGAAAATAAGAATTTACTTACCGATAATTCTATTTCTCGTAGTCCGTAGTGGATGCTGGGCGCCCATCCCAAGTGCGGATTGTCTGCAATACTGGTACATAATTATTGTTACCAAAAAATTCGGGTTATTGTTGTAGTGAGCCATCTTTTATAGAGGCTTCTCTATTATCATGCTGTTAACTGGGTTCAGATCACAAGTTGTACAGTGTAATTGGTGTGGCTGGTATGAGTCTTACCCGGGATTCAAAATCCTTCCTTATTGTGTACGCTCGTCCGGGCACAGTGTCCTAACTGAGGCTTGGAGGAGGGTCATGGGGGGAGGAGCCAGTGCACACCAGGTGATCCTAAAGCTTTCTTTAGATGTGCCCTGTCTCCTGCGGAGCCGCTATTCCCCATGGTCCTTACGGAGTTCCCAGCATCCACTACGGACTACGAGAAATAGAATTATCGGTAAGTAAATTCTTATTTTTTTCACCCCCCACATAATACCCTTCTTAGTGGTATTTGTAGTGTCAGAAATGTGCAATGCTTCCTTCATTGCCGTGATCATGTAACGTGTGGCCCTACTGGACATTACGTTCGACTCATCACCGTCGACACTAGACTCCGTATCTGTGTCTGGGTCTGTGTCGACCCACTGAGGTAACGGGCGTTTTAGGGCCCCTGACGGTGTCTGAGACGCCTGGACAGGCACTAATTGATTTGCCGGCTGTCTCATGTCGTCAACAGTTTTTTGCAAAGTGTTGACATTATCACTTAATTGTTTGAACACGATCATCCAGTCAGGTGTCGACTCCCTAGGGGGTGACATCACTAACGCAGGCAATTGCTCCGCCTCCACATCATTTTCCTCCTCATACATGTCGACACACACGTACCGACACACAGCACACACACGGGAATGCTCTGATAGAGGACAGGACCCCACGAGCCCTTTGGAGAGACAGAGGGAGAGTCTGCCAGCACACACCCAGCGCTATATATATATACAGGGATAACCTTATATAAGTGTTATTCCCTTATAGCTGCTGTTTATATTGTCATTTGCTGCCAATAGTGCCCCCCCTTCTCTTTTTTACCCTGATTCTGAAGCAGGACTGCAGGGGAGAGTCAGGGAGCCGTCCTTCCAGCGGAACTGTGAGGGAAAATGGCGCTTGTGTACTGAGGAGATAGGCTCGGCCCCTTCACGACGTCCTTATCTCCCGCTTTTTTGTGTAAAAATGGCAGGGGTTAAAATACATCCATATAGCCCAGGAGCTATATGTGATGTATTCTTTTGCCACCTAAGGTATTATCATTTATATTGCGTCTCAGGGCGCTCCCCCCCCAAGCGCCCTGCACCCTCAGTGACCGGAGTGTGAAGTGTGCTGAGAGCAATGGCGCACAGCTGCGGTGCTGTGCGCTACCTTAGTCTGAAGACAGGATTGTCTTCTGCCGCCGATTTCACCGGACCTCTTCGTCTCTTCTGGCTCTGTAAGGGGGACGGCGGCGCGGCTCCGGTGACCCATCCAGGCTGTACCTGTGATCGTCCCTCTGGAGCTAATGTCCAGTAGCCTAAGAAGCCCAATCCACTCTGCACGCAGGTGAGTTCGCTTCTTCTCCCCTTAGTCCCACGATGCAGTGAGCCTGTTGCCAGCAGGACTCACTGAAAATAAAAAACCTAAATTAAACTTTTATTCTAAGCAGCTCAGGAGAGCCACCTAGCCTGCACCCTTCTCGTTCGGGCACAAAAATCTAACTGAGGCTTGGAGGAGGGTCATAGGGGGAGGAGCCAGTGCACACCACCTGATCCTAAAGCTTTTATTCTTGTGCCCTGTCTCCTGCGGAGCCGCTATTCCCCATGGTCCTTACGGAGTCCCAGCATCCACTAGGACGTCAGAGAAATCTCAGACCGCGGGCATGGCCAATACACAGTGTGGTTACAACCAGATTTTTCAACCTTCAGACCCCTCACACGCCCTTTACTGTATATGCCATCTGCTTTACATGCAGTTTATATGCCATCAAAGCCCAGATATACTGCTTAATAATGCAATTAATGTCCCCTCGAGCACCTTATATGACATCACACCCAGCCATATGCATTTGATGTGCCATAACACTCCTCCATGTGCATCTTATGTGTTATCACACCTCTCAACGTGAAAGTCTCCTACGGCACCCAACTCCTTTCATAGAAGAGCAGCCAACAGCGCAGGGAGACTCCGGAGATGCTGGGCACACCCCTGGAATGACATTCTTGTGGTCCCCGCAAGGCCACACACCTTCTATATACAGCCACGCCTCTTTTTTGCCGTGAGTGCGCCCGCCCGGCACACAGCGTGGCACCTCTGAGTAGCAGCATATGCAGGAGTAGGGATCTTCTATAGGAAGAGGGCAGGCACAGGTAATCTAGTCACCTGGTCAGGATGTGGATGGTAAAATAGGTGAATGTATTGAAGGGTCAGGAGCAGGACTGGTTATCTGTGCAGTGCAATCAGCATGTCCTGGTGGTCAACTGGGGGAGCCAGGATTGTATCTGTCATTTTTTAGTGGAATTTCTGGACACTGCTTATCTGAGATGGGATTTTAGACAGATCTAATTTCTAGATTCTCTGTAGGAATCCAAGACAGGAGGTAACCCTATTCCTCTGCCTTGCATCTGTGTCTCTTTAAACTCCTCTCACATTCTCACTTGCTAGGTGCAGCCTAATGATGTTCTCATGTGGCTAAAGCATGATGGCATTTAGTGGGATACCGGTTGTCTGTATTTAGATCCAACAACCAATAGGAAATTGGGATCCCCGCAAAGCCCACGCCCCATCTATATGCGGATGCCCCTCTTTGCAATCATACTGAAAAGGATCCCTTGTCCAAGATTTGAACCTATCTAAAAGGTAATCAGAATTTTTAGGCTCTAGTTTCAAAAGATGGAATCTCCTTCACACAAAAGCATGTGTTGAAGATGGACTTAATTTTTGCAGTTATGTTAATTTTGTTATGGAATCACTTGGTCACGAGTACTAAACAGAAGATTGGCATGTATGTATTGATTCTTCTAATGTTACCATGACAGGTGTGCTCCTCTGCAATAGAAATAACGTTTCCATCAGTACTACTAGCTCATGCTGCTGATATTAAAGAAACACATGAAAACGTGCTGGATAAAATCAAGTATGAAGAATACAAACGGAATGTCTGTGGTGATTTAAAAGTCATTGCTCTTTTTCTTGGACTACAACCTGGTTTTGTAAAGTGCTGTTTTTTCTTTGTGAGTGGAACAGCAGAGACCGGAGAAATCATTATGCTCAGAAGCAGTGGCCAAAGCGAACATCACTAAACCCAGGAAAGAAGAATGTTTGTACACCACTTGTTCATCCGGAAAAAGTATATCTACCTCCTCTCCATATTAAGCTTGGTCTTATGAAGAACTTCATTAAAACAATGGATCGAAGTGGACTTGGACTTATATGTACTATGTAGACAAAAGTGATTGGACAATGGCAGCAAATAGATCAACAACATTTTATTGCCGTCAGTACTTTGTAGGGCCACCACTTGCAGACAGCCTCCTTGGCGGTATATTTTTCCACTCCACCTTAAGTACAGTAACCAACTGCGACACAGAAGAAGGTTGAGTCGGTCTAGAACACACCTGTCGTTCCAGTTCGTCCCAGAGGTTCTCAGTGGGGTTAGGGATCTGAACTATTAGCTGGCCAGTCTCCAAGTTGCTGAATTTTCTGTATACCAGTCCAGCGATGCCCTGGAAGCATGACTTTGTGCAGCCTACAGTGATCCCATTTTCAAACTCTCTTAGCTCCTTCCAGCCAGCCATGTCATTAGCAAATGATCTAATAAATTCCCTTCTACCAGTTTTATACCTTTAACCACTCAACTGACGATTTCTTTCCCCAAAAAACGCTCAGAAAATGTCGGGGTGGGGGGGGGGGAGCTGTGTGTGTGTGTGTGGGGGGGGGGGGGTTATGAGTGAATTAGGTGAAGAACATGAATTTAACCCTATGCAAAAATTATTTTACTTAAAAAGAAAATTATATATATATATATATATATATATATATATATATATATATATAAGCACAGAAAGTCCCGGCACTCCTCTTTACAAAATTAGGTGCTGTGGTTGTTAAGGCCCTGAGGACGGGGCTAGTCCCCGAAACATGGCGGATCATTAAACTGACCTATTTACACCAGCAAAAGCCTGCGTGAGTGACGCCCTCATCTTTCATCTTATATATATATATATATATATATATATATATATATATATATTATATTTTCCCCCCCAAACATTGAAACATCGTTCGGGAACGTCGCGTCCATCGGAACATTGGTAATATCGCGACCAGAGCCCGGACTGCCGCCAGGTGAGGGGGGGGGGGGTAGTTGCTGGTTCACACTTCTCAAGCGGCTGGTATTGTCTGCAGCCACTTGGGGAAGGGAAGGGGTGGGCGGAGATCCTGCCGTGCTGACCGATCAGCAATGATCGGCAGCATGGCAGACATGGGGAGGATGCCGGGAGGCAGAAGGACCTTCCGGTCCCTCTGAGAGCAGCAGCGGAGGGAAGTTTCCCTTCCCTGCCGCTGCTAACACTGTTTATCTGACTGGTCGCATCCTGTGCGACCACGTCAGATAAAACACTGCCTGGTGTGGTCGCATCTGATACGACCATGCCAGGCAAATGGTTAAGAATACGTATCTACTGCAGTTGCACACTATTTTGCTTGTGCGTGGGGGGGGGGGGGGGGGGGCAATCACTTTTATCTACATAGTGGATAAAGATCAAGGAGGGTATGTCTGTAGTATCTCAAATAAGAGAACTGCTTCAAGATGAGAGCTTCGATGGTCATTTGAATTAGGGTGAACAATCTGCATGGGAGTCTTTCAAGAGTATTTGCCTTAACTTCTTAGGGATTCATAAGGCAGATTACTACGAAGAAATAGTGGACAATCTTTTAAAATCTTACAAGACTATCATATGTAACTTGTCTTTGAAAATCCAATCCTTTGACTCACACCTGGATTTCTTCCCAGCAAATTTTGGAGCAGTCAGCAATGAACATGGCGAACTGTTCCAACAGGATATTTCCAAAAGTGGTATCAGGGCAAGTGGAGTCCAAGGGCTAACTGCAATAGGTGCAAGTTGCCAGAGGTGTGGGACTTCGGGTGAGATTATCCCCAAAGTTCCGCAACTCGGACCCTATTACATTTACGCTTGCTGACTATTGATAAACCCTTAAAAGGGATGCTCCTGTGGTGAAATACAGCAGAACATTCTATACTTCTGCGTATGAAGTGAGTTAATTGTTTGTTGTTAATAAAGGTAATATTGTAAACTTTAATTGGGTATCATTTGAAATCCTTACATGATGTAGACATTCTAAAATGATGTTTGAATTCAGTTCAGGATGTACTGTTAAATTCACCTATATTCACTCTTGTAATAAAACATAAGTAATAATTGTTAACCAGTGTAACTGAGGCACTAATTAAGTCACCTGTGCTCGAATTATGAATATCCTTAAAACCTGGACTGTTAGTGTGCCTTGAAGAGCAATGTCAAGTTAACACTTAACAATGGATTCGACTTTTATGAATGATATATAAAATCAGATATAATTGTCTCTTAAGAACCTTTGCTCTGAGCATTTCCAAGACCCACTTCTTCATCAAACTTAGCCGTCTCTCACGAGCAGGATCCTCTTCCGTCATGTACAGTACTTTTCCTTTTCTTACTTAGACAATCAACTACTTCATACTCCTTAAAACGGCACCTAGCCCAAGGGCTGGATTAATGGCCACATGGGCCTGGGACTGAACATAAAAATCAAGGGCATATACTGAGAAGGGATAGAGTTGTGACCATTGCTGTGTGGGTGTGTATACCGCCCTACACTATCAACCCCAGTGCCTCCATAAATACTTTAAAAAATTACATAATTTTGTGAGAAAACTAGAAAAACTTTATATACTGATTTATGGCTGACTGTGTGGTCAGCTAAGCAGCTGGTCATCATCATTCTGCCATGATAATGGGCCTATTTTCATGTAAAGGCCTAGAGCTTTAGCTCTATCCGCCCCATTGTTAATCTGGCCTTGCCTAGCCCTCAGTTTCGGGCACTCTGATGTCATGTAAATTTGATGCAGAAATGTTTATATATCATGTACTTGTCCTACATTGTCTTGTACTGTAAGTTGCTGTTATCTTGTTTTGTTTATTTGTTTATGTACTTTGTTAGGCGCTGCGGAACCCTTGTGGCGCCATATAAATAAAGTATAATAATAACTACTAGGACTGATCATATTTACTGTTAGATACATGATAATCTACCTTATGTCGTTTTAAATTAAATTTTCAGATTTAAAGTGCATATACACTTAGCGAAATAGTAAACTATATCGTTCATTTTTCCCCTCCTGAGCGATATCGTTTACTATATCGCCCAGTGCGTATGCAGCTGATGACGAGCAATGCGCAGCCCTGCAGGTCGTTAACGGCCCTCAGTCTCGGCCGTGCATGCCGCTCAATTTGGACTCATTCAAAACTGTATGACCCGGCCTGCCACGGCATGAAGTCATTGTGCAATATCGCTAGCGATTTTGAGCAGTGTGTATGCCCACTGTCGGGCAGCCCGGCCCGGGAGGGGAAACACTAGGCGATGTTATCACCTAGTGTGTACCCCCCTTAACAGAGACTGAAGTAAAATGTATTTTCTGTATATGCAAACTATTTAATTAAATGGGGTTTGCCTTCTCTTCTGTTGTTTAATTCTGCTTTGTACATAAACATAACATTCTACAAGTCAAGGGTTTAACCACAGTCTTGTCAGATTCACACTGGATCTTTCCTGTCTTCCTGATCCACCTACGCTTCTAGCCTCTCGTCTAATAATATTAGACTGGGAAGTGCGGAGGAGGTAAACGGGACTGTGTCATTAATCTCCCAGCTCCCTCAGACTGTGGAGCCTTGGCACCCTAACTCCACCCCCACTTCAACTTCGGTCTGTGGAAAAATCCTGGCCAGACCACCTTTCCATAAATATATACCCTCCTTCACCTGTAACTCTTTCCGAAAACCCCTGGCAGGTCCATAGCACTGTTACTGCCAGAATGTTTTTTTTTTTTTTTTTGTGGATGAGTTAAAACAGTTATTTCAGGTTGACGTAAAGCCAGGGATTTTATCACTATAATGGTTTACGTGAATCAGCAATGGCCAGAGATAAATATACTCTGTAATTAGTTCCAAAGTTAGGATTCACTAGAATTGTGACAACCTACTGATGCTACTATATACTTTTATAGCGTTTTGCTGTAAATTTGGAAAAATGTGTACTTCTATTGTGTGTGTAACCTTCTTGGCTGGCTGAATTTAGTTACCAACACACACTATATGACATATTGGACAATGTTTCCATCTGTGTCTGCATTGTATAGTGTGTACCCTCAAATTCACCAATTTATTGTTTGATGAGCTAACAATGTGATGGTGTTTATATTATTCATGTAACAGTATATTGCATTATTATACAGCGGATTGTGTAGTGTGTGGGGGGATGAAATATATTGTTACACTGCGCCACTCAGTTGCACCATCTGATATGTACCCAGCTTTATTCAGGTCTGGTCAGACTCATTACTGTCTCCTTTCAGACTTAACAACCTCAGTTTGTGCATGGCTAGTTTTATTACCTCTAATGTGGTCCACCTTCAGGTGACTTTTTATCCATTTAGCCACTCTTTCTTGTGACTTAGTATTTACATTTTTGCTGTCTTTCTTTTGCACTTCTCATGTGTCTTTATTGTTAGATTTGTGGCTTTGTGATATGACTGTTCCTCTGTGCACTCTACATTAGATATTAGAAAGGAGGATTGTGTTGTATTGATTGGCACAATTTTACCAAGGTTAAACAAAACAAAGCTGCAGGAGCGTTTGCACAAGTCACCTGATGGTGGTCAGTCCCTTTTAAGGTAAAAAAACAAAACACAATATCATTGTGCTTTTCATCACAACAATTCTTAGTCGTTATTTGACCTTTATCATTTAAATAACTAACCTCAAAACCATTCTTTGTGTTGCGTGAAGAAAAGTGAATGTTTAAAGTAATGTCTGTATTTTATATTCAATTTTTTTGTCAAGAGTTAATTTGTTTACTCACACCAGACATTTATTGAGGTCCTCTTTAGTCCTAGCACCTTCCTTTCCTCTAAACAAACGTATGATAATGGGGGGAGGTGCAGGAATCTGTGGTGCACACTTATAGAAGAATGTCTTATGGGAAAGAACGATGGCTGTCTAAAGCTGGCCATACATTAGAGCGACTCGCAAACGAGCGATGTCGCTAACGATTTCCCTTGAACTCCATGGCAACTCATGGACAAACTATATCGTTAGGTTGGACAGAGGACCTAACGATATACAGTATTGGATGATCTGCCATTCACTGCTTCCACAATGCCACCGAGATTGCCAGATCTTACGTGCAGCAGGTAAGATCTGAAGAAACGACAAATGAGCCGCGGGACCGCGCATTTGATCGTTATCGTTTGGAAAAACTGCACGATTTCTAACGATTTATCATTCCGATGCGTAAGCTCCTCTGTATAATCTGGTAGGGTTTTTAAGATTGCTACAGTAATAAAAGTAATACATACAGTAGGTGGTGATGGATTGTTTTGCTTTTTTAATGCAAGCATACTTAACTACCTTGTCTTGTGGGAGTGAGCGTGTATCAAAAGCTCTGTGTGGTTCTGTGTCGTGAATATGGGAAAGGGAAGACTGTATTTCTTGGGGATACGGTCGTTAGGACGACACAGATTAGGTCGACCACTGAAGGTCGACATGCATTAGGTCAACATGGTCAATAGGTCAACATGGTCATTAGGTCGACAGGTGCTAGGTCGACATGAGTTTTTCACTGTTTTTCTTTCTCCATTTTTTTTTTATTTTTCCATACTTGACGATCCACGTGGACTACGATTGGAACGGTAACCTGTGCTGAGTGAAGCGGTAGCAGATCGAGGCACCTTGCCCGAAGCATGGCGAGCCATGCAAGGGGGCACGGTGCACTAATTGCGGTTCCCCGTCACTTTACAAAGACAACGACACCAAAAACAGTCCAAAAGCTCATGTCGACTGTTTCACCTGTCGACCTAGTACACGTCAACTTAATTCCCATGTCGACCTAATGCCTATGTCGACCTAATGACTGTCAACCTAAGTTGAGTCGATCCAACCCAGACCCATACCCTATCTCTTGCACCTAGCATGGGACTGGTGTAGCCGAATATCCTAATGATGACCGTTGCAGGGACTGTAGTAACATCAGTGAGCGGCCTGTGTTTCCGCATGCGGGAAACCCCTGCATTAGCATAAGGTAGTAAACTTGGCTTCTGGCTGCCCACAACTGCAGACATTTTGCGACGGCTCTCAACTGTAATTTATAGGGTACTAAAGGTTGGTACACACTAATAGATATATCTGCAGATCAATTGATCTGCGGATATATCTATGGACGGATCGAGCAGTGTGTTGAGCTTACACACTGCCCGAGCCGTCGGGGACTGACGTCATGAACTGTTCAGCTGTCAATCACCGCCGGCCGCCGCAGTATGTGTATGGGCGGTCGGCCGACCGCCCCGTACACACACAGCGACGCACCAATATATCGGTAGATATATTGCCCATCGGCTGTGCTGCGGGGCCGACGCGATACGTCTGTGAACGACGGAATTCACAGACGTATCGGCCGTACACACTGGCCGAGGTCCCGTGATATATCGGCCATTCAAGAGAACGGCCGATATATCGACCAGTGTGTACGGGCCTTTAGACTGAGTTGTGATAAAACCTTCACTATTCTATTTGGCAGATATCAGGAAATAGGATAGGATATGTATAAAAATATAACAGATGCCACCACTGTAACTGGGAGCAGCAGAAGGAAATTGTGCTGATCCATCACATCACATTCTCTTATTCCCAACAATTACCCTGAAAATGTCTGTTTCATTGTGACATCAACAAATAGCAAAGACAGACAATCTGGGACTCGGGTGTAGATCTAAGAATCAGCTGCTTCTCACATGGTCAGCTATGTGTCACTGCTCAAGAGTCAGTAGCTCAAGTTCACTATTTGTCTTCACTGTGTATTGTAATAACCTTGGAGCAACGCACATGTTGTGTATTGTAATAACCTTGGAGCAACGCACATGTTGTGTATTGTAATAACCTTGGAGCAACGCACATGTTGTGTATTGTAATAACCTTGGAGCAACGCACATGTTGTGTATTGTAATAACCTTGGAGCAACGCGCATGTTGTGTATTGTAATAACCTTGGAGCAACGCGCATGTTGTGTATTGTAATAAACTTGGCGCAACGCACTTGTTGTGTATTATAATAAACAGAGCAACATGCATGCTGTGTATTGTAATAAGTTTGGAGCAACGCACATGTTGTGTATTGTAATAAACTTGGAGCAGTGGGCATGCTGTGTATTGCATACCTCCTAACATCGATGACGTTGTAATCGGGACTTCTGCGTGTTGAAGCTGCGCCTGCTTCCGGAAAGGGGGGGGTGTCGTCAAGGCAAGGGGCGTGCTTTTGTGTGGATGACACATTCACAAGCCATATCACATTCATAAGCTTCCTGATTTTGTCACTTAGGGGGCATGCCCAGCGCTCTGTGAGCTTCTGGCATGCCCCCAGTCCCTCTGTCTCCCATGAATAAGCACTGTGCGATGAGTGATGTGTATTAATTGATTTTGGTTTTGAGGTGCTTTGTGAAAACAACTTTAGGTTATGGATGTGCTCAGGGCCGGTTCTACACCTTGTGGCGCCCAGTGTGAAAGTCTTCACTGGCGCCCCCTCGCGGAAAAACAATTAGTGCGTGCCGGAGGCGCACGTCAAAAAGTAGGGGCGTGTCTTCATAGGGGAGGGACGTGGCCACAGTTATGCCCCCAGAGTTGCCCCAAGTAGTTGTGCCCCCCAGTTGATTTGCCCCCAGTAGATTTGCCCCCTGTAGCTGTGCTGCGTTGCTGTGCCCCCTGTTGCTTTGCCCCCAGTAGATTTGCCCCAGTAGTTGTGCCCCCTGTTGCTTTGCCCCCAGTAGTTGTGTCCCCTGTCGCTGTGCCCCCAATAGTTGTGCCCTCTGCTGCTGTGCCCCCTGTCAAACACACACAAAAATAAAAAAAATACTTACCACTGCCCCGCTCCTGCTTCCCGACCGCTGCTGCTGCTGCTCCGTCTGGCCGCCGCTGCTAATCTCTATGGGAGAGACGTCATTGACGTCTCTCCCATAGCAGCGCCGCACAGACACTAGAGGGCAATACTGACCTCTAGTGTCTGTCACTGAAGCCGCCTGCAGCGGATGCCCACACAGCCCACGGCGCCTGCTGCAGTCGGGGAGCGGGGTGCGGGTAGGCGGCGGTGCCTGCGGCTGCGCCCCCAGGCACTGCTTGCCAGCACCAAGAACCGCTCCTGGATGTGCTATTTTCATAAACACTGTGCGAGAGATGTATATACCTTTTTCCCTGTTGATTGTATGCTTGTGAACAGGCACTTTCACTTCTTTATCTGCCCTTTATTACCCATTTTTTATTCCTAATTGTAAAGAGTCAGGGGCAAACGCAGGAGTTAGCAAGGGGGGTTTCCGTGGGTGTGTATGTATATATGGATGTGTGATATATAACACACAGTAATATATACTGTACATACACAAACACACACATATACACATGCATACATGCTCTACATATACCAGCGCGCAAACACACATGCATGCAGTACATACATACAAATACACACATAAACACAGACTTCAAAGTTCAAACTTACATGATCTACCAGGCGCTGGGAGCAGAAGGACGGCAGTGTAAGAGGATGGAAGGAGCTGCTGTGCCTGAGCATGCACAGCCAGCAGCTCCTCCAGACATTCTGTAAGCAGAGAGCTCCATAGCTCTCTGTTGCTGCTGCAGCTCCGTGATCACGGTTGCGCATACTTGCCTACTTTTGAAAAAGCGTTTCAGGGAGATGTGAGTGAAAGTAACACCTATCAGCGCGGACGTGTACTGCTACATCTGAGAGGCGTGTCATGAAAATGACACATCTGAATGTAAATGAGCCCCAAAGTTAGTAAGATCTACTTGTTGAAAAAAAAAGACACTGATATTCTTCAGGATTTGTTTGTGTATTGTGTTTTACAAGCGGTTCCATATACTGTAAGTGGCCACGAGAAACATTATTTAAAATGCATGTAGCTATAGGGATCATTGTGCCTTATAACCAATACAGGGTAATGACACTGATGAGCCCATTTGAATGTACACTGCTCAAAAAAATAAAGGGAACACTAAAATAACACATCCTAGATCTGAATGAATAAAATATACTTATTAAATACTTTGTTCTTTACATAGTTGAATGTGCTGACAACAAAATCACACAAAAATTATCAATGCAAATCAAATATATTAACCCATGGAGGTCTGGATTTGGAGTCACACTCAAAATTAAAGTGGAAAAACACACTACAGGCTGATCCAACTTTGATGTAATGTCCTTAAAACAAGTCAAAATGAGGCTCAGTAGTGTGTGTGGCCTCCACGTGCCTGTATGACCTCCCTACAATGCCTGGGCATGCTCCTGATGAGGTAGCGGATGGTCTCCTGAGGGATCTCCCAGACCTGGTCTAAAGCATCCGCCAACTCCTGGACAGTCCGTGGTGCAACGTGGCGTTGGTGGATGGAGCGAGACATGATGTACCAGATGTGCTCAATTGGATTCAGGTCTGGGGAACGGGCGGGCCAGTCCATAGCCTCAATGCCTTCGTCTTGCAGGAACTGCTGACACACTCCAGCCACATGAGGTCTAGCATTGTCTTGCATTAGGAGGAACCCAGGGCCAACCGCACCAGCATATGGTCTCACAAGGGGTCTAAGGATCTCATCTCAGTACCTAATGGCAGTCAGGCTATCTCTGGCGAGCACATGGAGGGCTGTGCGGACCCCCAAAGAAATGCCACCCCACACCATTACTGACCCACTGCCAAACCGGTCATGCTGGAGGATGTTGCAGGCAGTAGATCATTCTCCTTGGCGTCTCTAGGCTCTCTCACGTCTGTCACATGTGCTCAGTGAGAACCTGCTTTCATCTGTGAAGAGCACAGGGCGCCAGTGGCGAATTTGCCAATCTTGGTGTTCTCTGGCAAATGCCAAACGTCCTGCACGGTGTTGGGCTGTAAGCACAACCCCCACCTGTGGACGTCGGGCCCTCATACCACCTTCATGGAGTCTGTTTCTGATCGTTTGAGTAGACACATGCACATTTGTGGCTTGCTGGAGGTCATTTTGCAGGGCTCTGGCAGTGCTCCTCCTGTTCCTCCTTGCACCGGTCCTGTTCCTCCTTGCAGCGGTCCTGCTGCTGGGTTGTTGGCCTCCTCCACGTCTCCTGATGTACTGGTCTGTCTCCTGGTAGCGCCTCCATGCTCTGGACACTACGCTGACAGACACAGCAAACCTTCTTGCCACAGCTCGCATTGATGTGCCATCCTGGATGAGCTGCACTACCTGATCCACTTGTGTGGGTTGTAGACTCCGTCTCATACTACCACTAGAGTGAAAGCACCGCCAGCTTTCAAAAGTGACCAAAACATCAGCCAGAAAGCATAGGAGCTGAGAAGTGGTCTGTAGTCATCACCTGCAGAACAACTCCTTTATTGGGGGTGTCTTGCTATTTGCCTATAATTTCCACCTGTTGTCTATTCCATTTGCACAACAGCATGTGAAATTGATTGTAAATCAGTGTTGCTACCTAAGTGGATAGTTTGATTTCACAGAAGTGTGATTGACTTGGAGTTACATTGTGTTGTTTAAGTGTTCCCTTTATTTCTTTGAGCAGTGTATGTATCTCTGATTTCTTTTTCTTTTTCTTTTTTTCCCCAAGAACGTAAAAGCTACAGTATGGGGGTAAGGTGCAATCAGGGAGATTTATGGTCTATTAAGGGAGTCAGGGAGATTCCTACTATTTCAGGGAGTATCCTGCAGAATGAGGGAGGGTAGGCAACTATGCAGTTGCGCCTTTTACAAAGCTGTCTCTGTCTCAAAATTGAAAACTCATCTCATCAGGGGAGATTTCCAGGTACTCGGACCCCCCCTGCGTGCGCCACTGAGATTGGTGGAATATAATGATTCTATAGAAGTAAATGTTAGTAAATAAATTTAAATAATAGTAATAAACTTCTCCTACTGTTGTAATAATAAAAGTAAAATAATATTGGTTGTCTCTTTGGGAATATGTGTGTAACATGCAGAGAGTATAACAAGGAAAGGGAGTGGGAATCCAAATATATCCTATATGAGAAAACAATTTAAACCTTCGTCCAAACTGTTTACATGCCAGCAAAGCACTTCATACGTGTTCTTCCCCTGTAAAAGGTCACTCCCCTTCTTGCAGTACAAAAGAATAGGAACCATGTGAAAATATTGTATCTGCGAGCTTACATTTTTCTGTGAGTGTAAATTCACAGATAAGGACACAGTTATTGCTAGGTCCGGGCAGTAAACTGGAAACTTTGGAACCAGTAAAACTTGCACGTCAAGATATTGTATAAATAATTATTCAGATTTGTGTTTAATGCTCTTCATATGGTGCAGCCATGTGGATTAACTTTATTCAGTATGCTGAAACAGTTACTAATATTTAGGATTAGGCCTGATTACAGCACTGTTTAGTGTATTTGTGCAAATTTCTTTCCTCTTGTCTGTTAAAGCTCATATCTGTCCCAGTTGTCTATCTGTTACACATTCTTTTTTAACCCCTCATGATCAGGGCTTGATTAAAATGTATAGAGCTACAGGGAAACTAATTTATGGAGGCCCCTACCAATAAATTGTTCAAAATTATATAATTGCAAATACCCCCAGCATCAAATATGTGTTGAACTCACTGTAGTGCTCCATTTCACATTACGCCACAGTGTCCCCAGGGTCACATTACATCACGGTACCCCCAGTCCACATTATGCTAAACTGTAGTGCCCCAGTGCACATTATGCCAAACAATGCCCCCAGTTCACATTGTCACAGTGCCTTAATTCACATTATACCACACAATGTCACCAGTTGACATTATGCTGCCCTTTTGTTAATCAGTATTGTTTGTTTGTTTGTTTGTATGTTTGTTTGTTTATTAGCAGTTATTTATATAGCGCACACATATTACACAGCGCTTTACAGAGAATATTTGTCCATTCACAACAGTCCTGCCCCAGTGGAGCTAACAATCTATGTTCCCTATCACATGTACATGTGCACACTTACACACTAGGGTTCATTTGGTTCGGAGCCAATAAACCTACCAGTATATGTTTGGATTGTGGAAGGAAACCGGAGAACCTGGAGTAAACCCACACAAGCATGGGGAGAATATACAAACGCCACACAATCAGGGCTATGGTGAGAACCATCACCTCAATGCTTTCAGGCGGTAATGCTAACCATTACACCATCCATGCTGCCCAATTCTCCCTTTTTGCCCCACTTTCCTGTTCCTCTAGTTGCCACCTTTTGGCGTTAGTCTGCCACCACCCCCTTGTCCAGGGCCGTAACTACGTGTGTGCCAAGTGGGCTTGGCACACAGCGCAGTTGCCCTGAGGGCGCACGGCCAGCGGCATGTAATGAGTCAAATTGACTCATTACATGCCTCTGAAGTCTGCGCCGCCGCGCTGTGGAGGAGAGCTACAGCGCCGGGCAGGTGAGGAGGAGGGAGGGGGAGCAGGGAGCCGCAGCAGCGCTATTTCATTGGTAGTAAGCGCCGCTGCAGCATCCCCCTCTCCTTCCGTATTGGCTGCCCGGCGATGCTGGGATGCGGTTCCTCCATCCCAGCATCCACAGCAGCGCCGGGCAGCCAATACGGAAGGAGAGGGGGATGCTGCAGCGGCGCTTACTACCAATGAAATAGCGCTGCTGCGGCTCCAGTCCCCCTCCTTCTCACCTGCCTGCACCGAGGGAGCTGCACGAGGAGCCTGTCAGCGTGGAGATGGTAAGTATGTATCTCTCTCTCTCTCTCTCTCTCTCTCTCTCTCTCTCTCTCTCTCAGGGGGACACCGTCTGCCATAATGTGTAAAAAGGGGGCCTGGCTGCCGCAATGTGTAAAAAGGGGGACTGGCTGCCGCAATGTGTAAAAAGGGCCTGGCTGCCGCAATGTGTAAAAAGGGGGACTGGCTGCCGCAATGTGTAAAAAGGGGGTCTGGCTGCCGCAATGTGTAAAAATGGGGACTGGCTGCCGCAATGTGTAAAAAGGGGACCTGGCTGCCGCAATGTGTAAAAATGGGGACTGGCTGCCGCAATGTGTAAAAAGGGGGCCTGGCTGCCGCAATGTGTAAAAAGGGGGACTGGCTGCCGCAATGTGTATAAAGGGGGACACCGTCTGCCGTAATGTTAAAAAAGGGGACGCTGTCTGCTGTAATGTGTAAAAAAGGGGACGCTGTCTGCCGCAATGTGTAAAAAGGGGGACTGGCTGCCGCAATGTGTTAAAAGGGAGACTGTCTGCTGTAATGTGTAAAAAGGGGGACGCTGTCTGCTGTAATGTATAAAAGGGGCTCTACCTGGTGTAGTGGCGCTATTGTGCAGCGTAATTTGAATAATGTAGACTACTGTGCACTGTAGTATGAATTGCTATTATTATGTGGCCACGCCCCTTCCCCATGAAGCCACGCCCCTATATATTTTCCACGCGCCTACGGCGCGCACTGCCCCTATCTTACATGGGGGGGGGGGTGCCAATGTTGTTTCTTGCACACAGCGCTAAAATGCCTAGTTACGGCACTGCCCTTGTCTCATTTCAGTTCCACCTTCTCTTTCCCTGTCGCCAGCACTTTTATGTTTCATATAGAATGGATACTTTCTACTGTAAAATCTTCACTCGCTGATAAAAGCTGTTCTAGTGCGACAATGGTGACAAGGAGGAGGAGGGTTAAACAAGTCACCCTAAGCAGAGCCGGCCCTAGGCAAACTAGGCAAATGCCTAGGGCATTTTGAATGCCTAGGGGCGTAAGCAACTTCTGCTGATTAAAATGATATGCGGCATGCCTATATTATGCATGTTACTGCAGCTGTATCTGCATAAGAAATGCTATGTTACAATATATTCCTGGAAATCACTGTAACATAGCATTTCATATGCATATACAGCCACAGTCACACACAGAATATAGGCATGCTACATATCATTTTAATCAGCAGAAGCTGCTTGTGCATCCTAGCCACATTACAATGCAGTTAAGACGCATTTTTCAGCAAAAAAGAGCTGGCCGGTAGCTGCATGGCGTATTGAGGCAAGATGTATGAGGACACATCTGTATCCAAAAAGAGATCACAGTGTTAGCGGCTGTGTGAGTGTTGTGTGTGGGATAATGACATGTGTAAGGGGGCATTATGTTTGTCATTACAGTATGTGTATAAGGGCATTAATAAAGGTTGGCATAATGTGTAAGGCGCATTATGTTTTATAAGGACATTAATAACGTGTGTCATGTGTTGAGGCATTACTGTTTGGTCTTATGGGTATACAGGCATTACTAACGAGTGGCATTATGTGTATAAGGTGCTCTACTGTGTGGTCTATGTGAATAAAGAGCAATATGGTGTGGTGTAATGTGAATAAGGAGCAATTCAGTGTGATGTAATGTGAATAAGGGGCACTACAGTGAGAAGTAACATTTATAAGGTAAAGTGGTACTACTCTGTGATGTAACGTGAATAAGGGACACTATCACATGATATTGTATATTGTGAATAAAGTTGCACTACTGTGTGACATCATTTGAATAGGGTTTCCCAGCAAGAACACGCCCATTTTTGGGCTGCGTGCCAAATGTGCGCACTGTTACTTTTTAAAATATAGGGGGTAGGAGCACCAAAATGAGGACTGCTATGGGTGAGATGTGATGGTGCTGAGAAAGAGGTACAGGGTCAGAGGCGGAACTAGCGGTGGTGCTGGGGGCACCAGCCAAAATCTTGCCTAGGGCATCATATTGGTTAGGGCCGCCTCTGACCCTAAGGGACCTATTTATCAAGCTTTTGTTTTTGTTTTTACAGATTTTGCATAATTTAATGTACAGAAAACTCCTCCAAAAGGCTAACTACTGTATCTGTGCATATCGCACTAACCATTATCATCAGTAGAGGCTGCGTACTGACCCCTATGTACCAAACTGTGAAAAGTGAATTTTACCGATATACATGGATTCCAATGTAGTTTTTAGATTCTAAAACTTGAAAAGTGGGGTCTTGTGACATGAAACTCCCAGATAAACAGCAATGTTATTACATAAGCTGCAATACTGCACGTGTGAATGGATAGACTGTTTTACTTTCTCTAGCATCCATAAGGGGTATTGGGGACAGATTAGTATAATGAGTATAGATGGGTCCAAAGGAGCCAGTGCACTTTAAATTTCTTCAACTGGGTGTGCTAGCTCCTCCCCTCTATGCCTCCTCCTACAGGTCAGTTTAGAAAAAAGTTCCCTCAGGAGGGGATGCACACTCTGCAAGCTCCAGATTTTTTCCCCTCAATTTCTTTAAACTTTTATTTCTTTCTGTATGCTGTTTGGGCAACAGTATACCTGCACCGTGGGAGTTAGGGATGGGGGGGTGCAGTCACCGCCTCTTGAGATGCAAAGCTGCTTCCCCGCTGCAGGAACACCGTCCGGAGGGGCTCTTTGTTCAGCGGGGCATGGCGCCTTGGCTGTCGCGGCCGCAGCATGCCGCACACCCCTAACGCTGCCTGAAGGCAGTGGCGGATCCAGGGGGGGGCACTCGGGCCCGTGCCCCCCCTGTCGTTTGTGGCCTCCGTCCGTCCCCCGTCCCTCCGTCGTCGTCCCCCCGGCGCCGCACAGGGAGATGACGGGCGCCCGCTGAGATTGTGTTACCAGCGGGCGCCCGTCTCCCTGCACAGGGGCAGCCGGAGGCCGGAGCTCAGTACTGAGCTCCAGCTTCCGGCGCTGTCACTATGCGGCGTGCGCTATGGGAGAGACGTCAGTCATGACTTCTCTCTCATCGTGCTGAGGAGAGGACGCCAAGAGAGGAGGAGGACTGCAGAGATCTGGAAGCGGGAACGGGGCTTGGTAAGTATGTTGTGTTTTGTCTTCCTCAGTGCAGCGGGGGCATCTACTGGGGGCAAACTACGGGGGGGGGGGAGACATTACTACTGGGGGTATCAACAAGGGGCATTACTACTGGGGGGCATTACTACTGGGGGCATTATTACTGGGGGAGCATCTACTGGGGGCATTACTACTGGGGGCATCAACAAGGGACATTACTACTGGGTGGGGGGGCATTGCTACTGGGGGCATTATTACTGGGGGAGCATCTACTGGGGGCATTACTACTGGGGGGCATCAACAAGGGGCATTACTACTGGGGGGCATTATTACTGGGGGAGCATCTACTGGGGGCATTACTACTGGGGGGCATCAACAAGGGATATTACTACTGGGTGGGGGGGCATTACTACTGGGGGCATTATTACTGGGGGAGCATCTACTGGGGGCATAACTACAGGGGCTAAACTACAATGGGGCAAACTACAGGGGGCATTACTACCGGTGGCTAAACTACAAGCAGGCAAACTACTGGGGGCATTACCACTGGAAGGCTAAACTAAAGGGGGGTAAACTACTGGGGTCATAACTGCAGGGGCATTACCACTGGGGGAATAGCTACTAGGGCGCCAAATGACTGGGGGCATTACTACAGGCAACATTACTACTGGGGGCAATACGGGCATTGCATAAGGGGCACCACTACTATGGGGTCTATATAAGGGGCACTACCAGTACAGTGGACATTGCATAATGAGCGCTACAACTGTGGGCATTTTATAAGAAGCGCCACCTCACATGCACCGAAGCCGCATGCAAATGTACTTGCCCCTTCCATGGTGCCCCCCCTATCATTTTCTTCTGGATCCGCCCCTGCCTGAAGGTGATTATCGGTGGTGAGTACACACCGGGGACCCCACTAGGGGGGTCTCCTGGTTCACGTTACAGCAGAAGTGCGGGTGAGGCATATGGGTCCCTCCTGGAGGGGACCCGCTGTGGCCCTTGCGTGAGACTGGCTAAATACCTTGTACCAAGCATTTATGTGAGGCTACAAATACTTAGGAGACATGGCCAGTATAAAGATTACACAGTAGCTCCGGCGCTATAGCGGGGGGCGGAGCTACATCAGAGAGGCTCAGCGGCTTTTTGGCGCCTTCCTCTGCATAAGCAGTAGCAGCCTCACACAGCTCCTCCATAACGGTCGCACGCTGGATCACTGGTACTGGGTGTAGAGGGGGGAGAGCCGCTATATTGTGCACAAATATCATTCTTCTGAAGGATTTTTCATTAAACATATATATATGTGAAACGCTGACAGCCTTACTGGGGCTGTGCAGCGTTGGGTGCGCTGGTGTCCTCTCTCCTGTGTCTCCTCTCACATGCAATAGGGCAGGCTTGTTTTGTATTTCAGGCTATGTTGTATGTGTTTTATTCCTGTTTTTCTTCTTTACAATGGTAAAACAGAAGTTATGCAGTGTGTGTAATGCTAGATTTTCCCCTAGTTCATCTGGCTCAATATCATGTGAGCAGTGTAGTCAGTCATCACAAAATGCTGATCACGATGTGGGGGAGAGTCCAGAGCCCTCCTGGCTGGGGGCTATCAAAACTATGATGTCTGATATGTCATCTCAACTCAAATGCCAATAAAACTCAGGAACTGCACAAGCAGTGGCAGTCCTATCAGCTAAACATCCACCCCTGTCCACTACAGGTGTACAGAAACATGCTTTATCTGCATTTCTATCACTGATACTGATGATATACTGATGATATACTGGATGATGTGGACCCCATAAGCGGGGACTCCACCCCTACACAGGGTATTGAACTCCTCATATTGGCTATTCGGGAGGTGTTAAAGCTCCTCCTGGAGGATGCTAATCATCAGCAGTCATTTTTCTTCCCACAAGACAAACTCACAGTCACATTTCCTGACTCCAAGGAATTGGATGATTTATTTAAAAAATATCAGGTGTCCAAACGGTTTTTGCATACCTTCCCCTTTGCTCCTGAAGGCAGGAAATTCTGGGAAGAATCTCCAGCAGCAGACGTCTCGGTCTCTCGCCTTTCTAAAAAGGCGGTACTTCCTGCTCCGGGCTCCTTTATGGTAAAGGACCGGCAAATAGGAAAATTGAGACCACTCTGAAATCTATATACACTGCTGCAGGTGTAGCTCAAAGACCGGTCATTGCAGGTTGCTGGATGACACATGCCATTCATTCCTGGTCTACTCAAATTCAGGAAGGTCTTTCGGGTGATGTGACCTTAGTTACTACTGTAACTTTCCTAAAACACTTTCAGGACACGACTAGGCCACTCTGTGACTCCCTTAAAGAGATTGGCAATATTAATGCTAGGACCACGGCTATGGCTGTGTCTGCGCGCAGAGCCATATGGTTGCGTCAGTGGATTCCTGACGCTGACTCCAAACGTAATGTGGAATCTTTTCCCTTCACAGATGACTGGCTCTGTGGAGGTGAATTGGACGCATGGATCTCCAAAGCTACTGCTGGGAAATCCACTTTTCTGCCTTTGGGGGCTCCGCCTGGTAGACATACCTACCCGGGCCCATCTACTCAGTCCTTTCGGTCCTCCAGATTTCGATCTAGGGCCAGGGGGGCCTCCAACGCAGCTAGAGGCACCAGAGTTAAGCCTAAGAAGCCAGCCATTACCAGCTCCCAAGAACAGAGCACCAGTTCAGCTTCCACAAAGACTTCAGCATGACGGTGCCCACCCACCCCGAGGGGGTCTCTTGGTGGGAGCTCGGTTACGTCACTACAGCCACATCTGGGATGATTCCTGCCAAGATGCTTGGGTAAGGGACCTTATATCTCAGGGTTACAAGCTGGAGTTTGACGGTGCTCCTCCCCAATGATTTTTCAAACTACGCTACTACTTGCCATAAACAAGTTGGTCCAGTGCCAGGTCATTGTTCCAGTACCCCTGCAACAACAAGGATACAGTTACTACTCCAGTCTGTTCGTGGTGCCAAAACCAGATGGGTCTGTGAGACCCATTCTGAATCTGATGTCCTTGAATCCTTACCTGAAGGTTTTCAAATTCAAGATGGAATCTTTGAGAGCAGTGATCGCGGGCCTAGAGCAACATGAATTCCTAGTGTCCCTGGATATCAAGGATGCTTACCTACATATCCCCATTTGGCCTCTTCATTAGGCCTATCTGCGGTTCACCCTACTGAACGATCACTACCAGTTTCAGGCGTTACCCTTTGGCCTGTCTACAGCTCCGAGGGTGTTCACGAAGGTGATGGCGGAAATTATGTTTCATCTCAGGGTCTAGGGGGTCAACGTAATTCCATACCTGGACGACCTCCTGATAAAAGCGGGTTCCAGGGAGCTTCTATTGCTCCACATAGATCGCACTATCTAACTTCTGACTCACTACGGATGGATCCTCAATCTGCAGAATTCCCAACTGGAACCGTCTCAGTGGATCCTATTTCTAGGGATGCTACTGGATACGGTAGCACAGAAAGTGTTCCTCCCAGAGGACAAAGTAATAGCAATTCTAAAAATGGTTCTCCGACCTGCTCGAGTATCCATTCATCTTTGCATAAAATTGTTGAGAAAGATGGTGGCCTCGTACGAGGCAATACAGTTCCGAAGGTTTCATGCCAGACCTTTCCAATTGGACATCCTGAACAAGTGGTCCGGTTCCCATCTTCAGATGCACCGGATGATTCGGCTGTCACCCCAGGCCAGGATTTCACTCCTGTGGTGGCTACAGTCTTCCAACCTGCTGGAAGGTCGACTCTTTGGGATTCAGGATTGGATCCTCCTCACGATGGATGTGAGTTTGAGAGGATGGAGAGCTGTCACCCAGGGGGCGCAGTTCCAGGGCAGGTGGTCTGCCCAGGAGGCCCTACTTCCGATCAACATCCTTGAACTTCGGGCCATCTACAAGGCTCTGCTTCAGGCCTCCCCTATGCTCTGGGATCGGGCGATCCAAGTACAGTCGGACAACGCCACGGCTGTGGCATACATCAATCGACAGTGAGGGACAAAAAGCAGAGCCTGCATGCGAGGGGTGTCAAGAATACTCTTCTGGGCAGAAAGACATGCAAGAGCACTGTCCGCAATCTTCATTCCGGGAGTGGACAACTGGGAAGCGGATTTCCTGAGTCGCCACGATCTCCATCCAGGGGAGTGTGGACTACACCCTCAGGTGTTTCTACAAGTGATCGACAGGTAGGGGCTGCCCACAGATTGACATGATGGCCTCTTGCCTCAACAAGAAGATTCGCTACTATTGCTTGCGAACCAGGGACCCTCAGGTGTGCGCGGTGGATGTGCTGACATCGCCTTGGCCTTACCAGCCGGTCTACCTATTTCCTCCGATTCCGTTGATCCCCAGGGTGCTCAAGTGGATCAGGCATCAAGGAGTGCAAGCAATCTTGATTGCCCCGGATTGGCCCCGAAGAGCGTGGTACACGGCTCTTCTGGACATGTCCATAGTTGGCCCCTGGCCTCTACCACTAAGAAGAGATCATCTTCAGCAAGGACCGTTCATCTACCTGGACTTACGGCGGCTTCGTTTGACGGCATGGAAGTTGAGCGGAACATCCGAGCTCACAAAGGGCTTTCCAAAAAGGTCATTGCCACTATGATGCAAGCCAGAAAACCTGTGACATCAAAACACTATCATCATATCTGGCGGCGATATGTCTCTGGGTGCGAGGAACGCACATGTCCGTCTGCAGAATTCCACTTGGGAAGATTCCTTAGTTTCCTGCAGACTGGTGTGGATAAAGGCTTACGTCTTGGATCCATTAAGGTCCAGATTTCAGCTCTTTCCGTCTTTTTCCAGAAGAACTTGTCTATCCTGCCAGAAGTTCAGACCTTCTTGCAAGGGGTGCTTCACATACAACCCCCTTTGTGCCGCCTACGGCACCTTGGGATTTGGATGTGGTGTTACGCTTTCTACAGTCCTCTTGGTTTGAACCTCTGATGACAGTAGAAGACAAGTACCACACGTGGAAGATGGTGATGTTACTGGCCCTGGCTTCTGCTAGACGTGCCTCAGAATTGGGGGACTTATCGTGTAAAAGCCCCTACTTGGTCTTTTACGAGAACAGAGCGGCGCTCCGGACTAGACAGCAGTTCCTGCAGAAGGTGGTCTCCGTGTTTCACTTGAATCAGCCTATTGTAATTCTGTCCAGTTCTGGCACTTCTACTCCTCCGGAGGCATTAGATGCAGTGCGAGCCTTGAAAATTTATGTCAAGAGGATGGCTCGGATCAGAAAGATGGATTCCTTGTTTGTGCTGTATGATGCGCAGAAAAAGGGTTGCCCTGCTTCAAAGCAGTCTATTGCTCGTTGGATTCGGTTTACTATCCAACAGGCTTATGTGTTGGCAGCCTTACCTGTTCCACAGTCTCTGAAGGCCCACTCTACAAGATCAGTGGGGTCTTCCTGTGACTATTCAATTGCACTCCTTTTCCCATCTGACAGCCATGTCAGCACCTGTTAAATTAGCGTGTTAATGGTTGTTAAGTCGGGTTGACAGGTGTTAACACACAAGGGGAGCCGCTTTCAGTCCACTGTACTGGCGAGCTGAAATGTGTGAAAAGTGACCCGTTTGGACGCCCAGACGAGACTTTTCGAGATCGTACCCATTAGTTTAGACAGGTTTAGCTACTTTACGCAGCTAACCCAACACTAATGGACGCAACCAGCGTGATAACAGGCATAAATTGAATATTGACTGTGCAATTTCCCGTCACTGCAGACTGAAGACCGGGCAGTCATATCAATTAATACCCCCATAATGTTTCAGGAAATGAATCTGTTAAATGAGGACAGCGCTGCATGTGACTTGGTTAATGACACTTGAGGAATGGACACAGCAGTCAGTCACAGACTGGAAGGTTGTGGAAAGAAGAGAATCCTTCAATAGCACAGTAGTCATGTGAGTTGAGGGAAGTTCTGGCAAAATGTATGCACACATTGCATAAGTTGCCTATGTTTCGGCAATACAGTCCAGAGTTCCACTTTCTCTCCACCATTTTTAGTCATGACCATTTCACAGAGATCTCATTTCGTAGAATATACTATCGATAGAGCTGCAAGGACAACAGTCATTTTACTCTGCTGATGCAGGGTGTAATTGCGAAAGTACCATATTCCGTCAGAGAAACATGCCCAATCTCCCAGGCAAAAAATAAGAATCCAGTCAAATGGATACAGGAGAATAATAGCAGGTACACTGAAGAGACAGGTGTGTCGGTAATGGGCCAATGTCAGCCAAGTGTATATCAGGCACTTGTGAGCAGCAAGTCCCAGCAGGATATAGAAGCACCTGATTGCGCGGGACAATCTGCAGAGTGAATGATAAATTAATATAGGGGATTAGTATGGAGGTAAGTAAATTACATCAGTGGATAATTGATGGCTGGAACACTGGAAAAACTCGCTGGCCAAGGAAAGACACGTCCATTCTTGATCGTTTAAATCAAAGTTTCTCAACTTGTTAGTCTTTATTTTTATCACAGCTGTCAGATGTCATGCTGTGATCTTTTCCTGTCTTGTTCAAGAGGAATCAGAAAGAAATCCTTTCTGGCACTGTGTTAATACAAGCATAGGCGTGCGCAGGACATTTTATTAGGGGGTGCACGATTAGAAGGGCGTATTTAGCACCGCCTATTGGGCATGTCTAACACCACCTAATGAGCGTGTCTAGCACCACCTATCAGGCGTGCCTACCACCACATATTGGCACTCAATGCAAACTAAATAATATAGAGAATTGATGCACAGATATACACACACACATATATATATATATATATATATATATATATATAAAATATGTTTAATATATGTTAAATTTGTATATTTTACTACCATATAGATTATATCCTAATCTCTCGAAATATATATTGATATTGAATTTGAACTTGTCCTCCTCCAAGAGGAACGCTGTCTTCTGTGGCATTAGCACATGATGAGGAGTGAGCGTGGTTGGGAGCATGAGCGGGCATGTACGCGGCATGACATCATCACAACACATCCAACAGCTTAGAGGAACTGGGAGTAGGATTACGTCAGTGATGCTGCACCATACAAATGAATGACAGCCAGACTGAGCGGAGGGGGTGGCGGGCGCAATGGGTGGGAGAACAGAAATGAGCTCAGTCTGCGTTCGCTGATACTGTAGCAGCAGCAGGTGTGTGTGAGGGGGTGACAGACATTAGGGGGTGCCTGTGCGCACCAGGCACCCCCCCTGCGCACGCCTATGAATACAAGTTATATAACAAATAAGAAACCAAAGTGTGGGACATTGGATTTGCAGTACTTTATAATAAATCAACAAAAAAACACTGACAACTCCTACTGGCCTTTGCATCATACTTGCCTACTTTTGAAAAAGCATTTCAGGGAGATGTGAAAGTAACACCTATCAGCGCGGGCGCATACTGCTACATCGGAGAGGCGTGTCATGAAAATGACTTACATCCAAATGTAAATGAGCCCCAAAGTTAGTAAGAACTATTTATTGAAGAAAAGACAGTGATATTTTACAGAATTTGTTTGTGTATTGTGTTTTACAAGAGGTTCCATATACTGTAAGTGGCCATGAGAAACCTTATTTAAAACGCATGTAGCTATAGGGATCATTGTGCCTTATAACAAATGCAGGGAAATGGCAATATACTGTGCGCCGGGATCCCGACAGCTGGCAAACTGAAGACCACCCCACTGTTGATCCCATTTGAATGTATGTATCTCTGATTTACTTTTTCCCCCAAGAATGTAACAGCTGCATAACGGGGGTAAGGTGCAATCAGGGAGATTGCTGGCCTATTCAGGGAGTGAGGGAGATTGCTGCTGTTTCAGGGAGTCTCCTGCAGAAAGAGGGAGGGTAGGCAACTATGCTTTGCATGCGGTCATCACACTAATGGCCATCAGTGATGAATGACTGGACCTCGTCCAATATGGACACCTACTTGAGGGCCCAAATCTGAAGTAATCTGAAATAAAAGTATGGCATCCGGGCACTGTGGCAGAATATGGCTATGTCATCTTAACTACCATAATTTAGCAGATCATTAAACAGCTATTAGACTGTTGACACCGGAATCCCTACTGGATCAGGAGACCTACGTCGGAATCCCAACAGCCGGCATCGTGATCGCAAGTAAAGTGGGCGGATTAGGCTGCAGGGGAGAGGGGTGCAGGGGGGGTTAGGGTTAGGCTGCGGGGAAAGGGGGGTAGGGTTAGGCACCACCGGGGGTGGGGGGATAGGTTCAGGCACTAAGGGGGAGGGTTAAGGTTAGGCTGCGGTGCAGGGGGAGTTAGGTTTAGGCACTGTACCTTGGTCGGTAATCTGACCGCCGTCAAATCATACTGAACGCCTGGATACACCTCTTATTTGTTGGTCTAATAGATTTGAAACATTAATGTGCTTCATTAAACTTTCTGCAGTATACATAGCAATTCATGTTCACTTTCAAGAAGCGTTCTTAATCTTTAAGGGTTAAAATGTAGTATCAAAGTATATATATGACAACAGGAAGTGAGGAGGTCCTGTACAACAGCACGCCTGGCCTGGCATGTTATATGTGTAAACAGATGTGTAGACTTTGTGTGACAGGCAGTAATCCTAGAGAATGGAAAAAACCTGTTTTCAAGAGTTCTGAGAAATTTTCCCACCTCCCAAACTGAAATTGTTTTTAGTTCCAGATTGGTCTAAAACCCTCTCAATAATATATGACAATTCGGCAACATGTCAATTCGTAGGTCATATCTCATTTTTGCCCACTTTCCCCAATCATTTTGTTTTCCTAAAATGTCCTCCTTTTGGATTTCAGTAATGTAACCAATTAGACATTTGCTTTCATCATAACTATACTGATGAAAAGTGATAATTTCATTATGTCTTTTTAAATGTCTTTTTTTGTGTTTGAAATGTATGTCACTGTAATTTGCAGGGTTGATGTATTGAGCAGACACAAATGGATAGTTTCATTGCTGTGGTTATGAAGTACATTAATGTCATTAGTAGTAAGTGACCTGAGGTGTAGCAAGCCTAGGGTGTGCTCAGGGGTAACATACTTGAGCAGAGGGCATGGAGCAAGTGCCCTTGACCCACCCCTTAATTTAGCTCTAACAATATGTAGGTATTCTCTCTGGTTGCCAGACATCAATCACCCACTAACCCACCATGTGTGTATACTGTATGTGGGACATTCCATGAAATATAGGACACAATACATGAAAATTGAATTTCACATAACCGCTGCCATTTTAGTATATTTATGCTTTTTTATATATATATATATATATATATATATATATATGTGTATCAGTGCTCGAAGTGTGCCGTTATGCAGTGGTATGACATACCAGCACTTTGATTTCACTGATCCGCTGGGGGTGGTTACAGGGGGTGGTGAGTTGAGGGAGGGGTGAGGGGGTACAGGGTAGGGTGAGAGGGACACAAGGAGGAATTAGGTGGACACAGGGCAGTATGAGTGGGGTCATAGGGTGGAGGTGGCCACAGAGAGGGAAAAGATGGTCATAGGGGATGGTGAGTTGAGGAGGGCCCTGGGGAGGGGATAGGGGGCATAGGAAGGGGTGGGGGGGGAAGGAAGGGGTGAGGGGGTCACAGGGAGGGGTAGTGGAATCTGTCAGGTGACCCTGGTGAGGGAGTATTGTTCCCAGTGATGACATCTCCTACAGCTCCTCCCCCACCAGGGTCATCTGACAGATACCACTACTCCTTCCTGTGACCTCCCCACCCTTCCTCATCCCTCCCTGTGCTCTCCCCTCCCCAGGCCCTCTTCAACTCACCATCCCCTGTGACCACCTCCACCCTATGACCTTCTCATATTACCCTGTGTCCACCTCACCCCTTCCCCAACTCATCACACCCTGTGTCCCCCTCAACTCACCACCCCCTGTGACACACTTCACCCCTTCCTGTACCTTCTTTATGGCTTTATGTTGTTTATTATTGCGCCCCCCCCCCCCCCCCCCCAATATCCAGGGTTTATTGTGTCTGCTCATCACATGGTCATGTCCCACTGAGCTTGCACTCTGTGCCCCTGAGCAGTGGTGTTATCAGCCGCAACACGGCTCGTGGAGGAGGCAGGTTCCGGCCGTTGCCAAGCGACCGGGATGGTACACTTCCTCCATCAGCTGGCACTTCCGGGTCCCGCCCTGCACCTAGCAATGCTACCGCAGTGGGACTGGGAGCCGCAGAGCGCCTAGCAACTGGGACGCTAGACACAGGCAGCATTCCCGGTTGCTGGGTAACTAGTCGGGCTGTGCACGTCCTTTAATTAATATCTATTACTGGGTTCTGATTGGTGCAGCACCATTTATATTCCCTTCCATGCCTCTCCCAAATCGTTGGTGATAGTTCCTGCTTCAGTGTGAACCTGCCTGCTCGTACGATATCCTGTCAGCCTGTGTTGTGCCCATGACCTGGAGACCTTGCTCAATTTATTACCTGAACAGAGCCAGCCAGCCTTGTGTTCAAGTTTTTGTGGAGTTTTCACACAAACATTGCTTTGCCTGCATTTTTGTATATAACATCTTTGAGCAGTGTTGCTCTCAGTTTATTTAGTTGCTTAAAACATCTTAGAGCATTGTTGCTTTCACAATCACTCGTATATTTAGTGTCATTGCTTTTAACACTGGCCCTCATTCCGAGTTGTTCGCTCGCTGCTAATTTTAGCAGAATTGCTAATAGGCTAAAATCCGGCAGTTCTGCGCATGCGTATGCATCTCAGTGCGCACGCGCTAAGCAAATTTACACAAAACTATGCTATTTTACTCACAGACGAACGAAGCTTTTCAATCGCTCTGCTGATTGACAGGAAGTGGGTGTTTCTGGGCGGAAACTGGCCGTTTTCAGGGAGTGTGCTAAAAAACGCAGGCGTGTCAGGTAAAAACGCAGGAGTGGCTGGAGAAACGGAGGAGTGGCTGGTCGGACGCTGGGCGTGTTTGTGACGTCAAACCAGGAACTAAACGGACTGAGGTGATCGCAATCTAGGAGTAGGTCTGGAGCTACTCAGAAACTGCAAGGAAATTGCTTTCGTTAGCAATTCTGCTAATATTAGCAGAATTGCTAATCTTTTGTTAGCAATTGCTAATCTTTCGTTAGCAATTCTGCTATGCTAAGATACACTCCCAGAGGGCGGCGGCTTTGTGTTTGCATTTCTGCTAAAAGTAGCTAGCGAGCGAACAACTCGGAATGAGGGCCACTGTGTGCAATTTGATACGTGTAATTTGTTTGTGTTTTGAATTTTCTCCTCAGTCTGTGCCTTGGTTCTTATGTTGGAATTTCAGCGGCTGCGCCACACATAATCTGTTCATTGTCCTTCTGTATTCTCTCCCATTGGTAGTCTCGCAGGTTTTAGTTAGCTTTCCCTTTACTCACTCGCAGTCTCGGTTGGTGCTTTGTTACCTCGTAAGACCTGGGGGAATCGGAGTCAGGGCGGACCTAATTTGCCCATTCAAACGCGGCTGCTAAAGGAGAAGACTAGCTCTGCAGGCATCAACCGACCACTGGGAGGAGTAACGGAGTCAAGGGTAGAGTAGGAGTTGCTGCGGTCATTCATACTACAGCTCGTGAGTACTGGAACACCCCAGTTGCCACCCACTCCCCTGAGTTCCAGGTACTCCGTTCATAACAAGTGGTCACTGTCTGGATAGTATCAGAATGCACTGAATTACAGATGTGCCCCACTACAGCTTTGCTGCATCTTGCAGCGCATTGTAGTGGAATCACGATGCGTATGCATCACGGCATGCCGCATGCATATGCATTGCAGCCGGCTCCCAAGAGAATTCTTCTTTTGCAGGAGCATGTGTACGCACGCGAACGCCGACTCCCATTTAAGCGGGAGCGTATGCCCTGCTATGCTGCCAATTCTGTGCACATCGTAGCAACAAAAATAAAGGACACCACTGAATCTAACATGGCAGTTTCTGGGCACATTGTGAACTCGGTTTTATTGTCCTTTCTTGCTTCATGAGCTTGCACTCACATTCAGCCCTCCATGACACCAAGTACAGATCATTTCAGTGATACTTGAACCATGTTCTCTAACTTCTACAATGTTTAGAACTTCATTTGTTTCTTGTTGCATTAAGAGCTTACAGTCTTTTGCCAAAAGCAGCAGGTGGTTTTTTTTGGTGTCATTTCTTTCCTGTCGGGGTCTGTGTGTGAGTGCGTGTTTTTTCCCATTGGTGCCTGTGTGTGTTGTTTTTTTTAATGCAAACCTTATTAGTTTTATATTTTCCTGTGGTGGCCAATGTGTTTTTTTTTCATGTGTAGTCTACAGTATTTATTTTATTACTTTGTCGGCCCGTGATTTCTTTTTCATGCATAGTCTATGCATTTTATTATTTTCCTATGGGGGCCCATGCGTTAGGTTTTGTTTCTCCCTGTGGATGCCTATGTGTTTGTTTTTTCATATTGTGGCCTGTGTGTGTGTACCTATCTGTCTGTGGTTTTTTTGTATTTTTTTTCATATCGGGGCGTGTGTATGTGTGTTTTTATATCGCGGCATCTATATTCACGTTGTGAGGAGAGCTTTGGCGATGTCTTGAGTGCTGGGCATGCCCCCTACACTGATGAAAAGGGGGTGTCTTAAGGGCACGCTCCCTTTGTGGCACGCGCAAGCCTTCGTCGCGTGCAATAGTACACCCTGGGGTAAACACTAAATCCCTTTAGATTTTCCATACCCCCACTTCAAAATTCCTACATCAACCACTGTTAGATATAGACTTGTAGCATCTCCATGAGGACGTACACCATGTAATATTACTCTTGTTTCCAACCAATATTTGCTAATTATTTCAGATATTCTGGCAGATATTTGTTGATTAGTTACTTTTTAAGTTTTTATTGGTTTATGCATGGCCTCCTTCTGCAACCTTTCCTAAATGCATTTCTTTATCATGTTTAATTGCTGTTCTTTTCAGAATATTGTGGGCAATATTTTACAACTACCACATTGCAACAACTCTGGTTATGTAAATGCATTGCTCACACTGATTAGCAACGCTGCCTCAGCACTAAGGGTGTGTACACACAGTGAGATCCCTGCTATGTACGATTTTGACTATGCAATTTCCCTTGAACTCCCCCAGAGCCCAGATAGCACAGATTGTACAGATTTTGACTATCTGTGTTTGAGATTTTGTCTATGTACGATTTTGACTAAGTGCCAATTTTGACTATACTTTGTACTAGATTGTACACTAGATAGTCAAGATTGACTTGCCTGCACAGTCTATCTAGCCTTACGATACCGACCCCACGGGAGCGCGCATCGGGATCGAATCTGTATCGCAAGCTGCCTAGCACCATGAGATATGCACTAACTTTTCATAAGGTTTTGACTATATAGTCAAAATCTCACAGATTTATCTCACCGTGTGTACACACCCTAAGGCTGTAGGTTCAATTCCAGTTTGGGTCATGTCTGTTTGTTTGGTCCCCCTGTGTTTCTGCGGGTTTCCTCAACAATCCAAAACATACTGGTAGTTAGCCTCTGGCAAAAAAATAACCAGAGAATAGTGTAAATGTTCAAATTAACAATTTTAACTTTTAAAATGTATGTCAAAATTAGTGCTATTAGATACATTTAAACACTGAAGGGAGATCAGTTGTTTGTTCACCTGTCACATATACGGGGTGTCCGAATAGTTATTGTGCACTTATTGTAGCGATGTAATAATGCAGCAATAATTTTAATGTAATTTGCATTGACAAGCCATGCGGAAGTGTGCTGTGTCTGGTTTCCGTCATGTGTACGCTGCACTTGCGGCTGTGTGTAGTGTAGTCAATGAAGGCGCACGTGTTGAATGATTACTTGTCTTGGCGCAAGGGCAATGTTGTTGACTGTTGAACAGAAAGTGTGTTTGATTGAAATTGTCTTTCGCCATGGTGATAAGTACACAGAAAAAGTGTTATGCACACCAGTGCCTGCAGGAAAGTACTGGTGTCAGGACTGTTATGCACTCCAGTGCCTGCAGGAATGTACTGGTGTTTGAACTGTTATGCAAAACAAATGGACTTACAGACAGACTGGGGAATATGACATAACGTACACAGAAGGTGATAGGGTAACAAAATACACACAAAGTGAACAGAGAAGCCCAGAGGCTAAGGAACTGGGTATCTCCCTTGTATTAGAACTGCTCAGATGGGAAAAGCAAGATGTTGTGTTTTAATACGTAGAGAACCTGAAATGCTGTTGCTAAGGGCAACAGCAAAACCCTAAAGGGTTACCAACGGGTGTGGCAGTAAACTCCTTGGTCAGAGATGGAATGATAGACACAAGGAGAGTCTCCACAATCCTAATTCTCACTTGCAGTGCACAGGTTCAGCTTACTGCCACTAAACTGACCCCTGACACCTAGCACAGTGAGACAGGATTAGACAGGCAAGTCTTAGAATACAGCCGCAAACTTGCTAAGTTCACAGAGTAGTAACAGAACCCCAGCAAGCTAAATGACTGACTCCAGTCTTACTGCTAGGTCTGGATTGGCAGAGTGTAATACCAAATCCCCAGGCCTAATTGCAGTAAGCAACAAACAAATACAAAGCTACACAGTACTGGCTAACTTTCAGAAACTGACTAACCAACAAAGATTCAGCAGCATCTGCTTACCCTGAGAAGAGGCCTTATAAAGCAGGTGCTGTCCACGCCCCACTCAGACCTCACAGACTGTGAGCACAAAAACCAGCACCGGATCCCCTGCCATGCACAGAGCCTATAACCACTGCACAGCAAAAGACCCGAACCGGAGTATCAGCTGCGCTCAGGTCACTCCGCTAGCACTTGTCTCCCGGTTGCCATGACGACGTGGCAGCACAGGGCAGGAGACCCTAACAGTACCCCCCCTCTGACGAGGGGTCAAAGAACCCCTACCACCGGGTTTATCGGGGAACTGCGAGAAGAAAGAGCGTATCAGTCTGGGGGCATGAAGATCACAACTGCGCACCCACGACCGCTCCTCCGGGCCATACCCCTTCCAGTGCACCAAAAATGACAGCCGACCCCGAACCACCTTGGAGTCAAGAATCCTTTCAACAACAAACTCCCTCTGGCCACGTATCAGAAGAGGGGAAGGTCTTCCACTGGAAGAAGGATTACTAATCGCCCGTTTTAAAAGGGAACAATGAAATGTTTTATTGATACCCAAAGAACGGGGCAGATCTAACTGAAATGCCACCGGATTGATAACCCTGGTGATCTTATAAGGGCCGATGAACCGGGGGCCTAACTTATGAGATGGCTGTCTCAACTTCAAATTCTTGGTAGACAACCAGACGAAGTCTCCTAATTTGAAGCTGCAGGGTCTTTTCCGCTTATCAAAAACCCTTTTGGTCACTAATGACACAGACACAAGGGCTTTCTTCACTTTCCGCCAAATACCTCTAAGGACCGAAACCACAGAGGAACCACCAGGCGTGGAGTCCAGGGGGTCAAAAGAATTGGCCTTAGGATGATGCCCATACACACAAAGGAAGGGAGAGATCCCTGTAGCAGAGTGAGCCGCGTTGTTATAGGCAAACTCCGCCATGGACAGATGAGCAACCCAGTCAGTCTGACACTTGGAGACATAACACCTGAGGAACTGCTCCAAGGACTGGTTCACCCTTTCAGTCTGCCCATTAGACTGCGGATGGTAGCCCGACGACAAGCTGACAGAAATCTGGAGATCGGAACAAAATGCCCTCCAGAATTTGGCCACAAACTGGGATCCGCGGTCAGAGACCACATCAAGTGGCAACCCGTGGAGACGCACAACATGCAGCATAAATAATTCAGACAGGCGTCTGGCCGATGGCAGCCCAACCAGTGGAACGAAGTGCGCCATCTTCGAAAACCTGTCAACGACAACCCAGATGGCTGTCATCCCCGAGGATTTGGGCAAGTCCACCACAAAATCCATTGAAATGTGGGTCCATGGCTTAGATGGGATAGAGAGTGGATGTAATGGGCCAACAGGAACCCCTCTAGGAGTCTTATTTCGGGCACAGATGTCACATGCCCGAACCCACTGATCCACATCCTTAGCCACCGAGGGCCACCACACCGCCCTAGATAGCAACTCCCGAGTTCTGGCAATACCCGGGTGACCTGCAGACTTCTTGGCATGGAATTCCAGGAACACTCGCTGTCTTAACCTAGGAGGCACAAACAAAAGACCTACCGGAAGGTCTGGAGGAGCCTGCTCCTGTGCTCTAAGGACTAATGATAAGAGGTCCTGGGTAATGCCCACTTTAATACATGATGGGGAAACAATGGGCAACGGCTCCTCGGTGGTCTCCTGGATTGGAGCAAAACTCCGCGAGAGCGCATCAGCCTTGATGTTTTTTGACCCAGGGCGATATGTTATCAAAAAATTAAAGCGAGCAAAAAACAAAGCCCATCGTGCCTGCCTGGCATTGAGACGCTTCGCTGACTCTAAATATGCCAGATTCTTATGGTCAGTGAGAATTGAGACCACAAACTTAGCCCCCTCAAGCCAGTGTCTCCACTCCTCGAGTGCATCCTTAATAGCCAACAATTCCCGGTTACCCACGTCATAATTCATCTCGGCAGGCGAAAATTTACGGGAAAAGTAAGCACAGGGATGAAGGCGATTATCAGACACTCCCATCTGAGAAAGCACTGCCCCAATACCCATCTCAGAGGCATCCACCTCCACCACAAAAGGACGCTCTGGATCTGGGTGTCGCAGCACCTTGGCCGAAACAAATGCCCTTTTGAGACGGGCAAAAGCCGCTTTAGCCTCACAAGACCAGTGAGCAACATCCGCCCCTTTCTTAGTGAGTGCCACCAAGGGCGCCACTATAGACGAAAATCCAGCGATAAATCGTCTATAAAAATTCGCAAAGCCCAGGAAACGCTGAAGCGCCTTCAAACTAGTGGGCTGCACCCAATCCAGGACTGCCTGTACCTTGGAACCCTCCATTTGGAAACCTTCTGGGGAGATAATATATCCTAGAAATGCGATTTGCTGAACTTCAAATTCGCACTTCTCCAGCTTCGCCCCAAGCCGGTGGTCTCTGAGTTTCTGGAGGACTAAGCGTACATGCTTCCGATGTTCCTCCAGGGAATGGGAGAAGATTAGGATGTCATCTAAGTATACAACTAAGAATCTATCCAAATATTCCCTGAGCACATCATTCATGAAATCCTGGAAGACTGCCGGGGCATTACAGAGCCCAAAAGGCATCACCAAATATTCATAATGCCCTGAGTGGGTATTAAAGGCAGTCTTCCATTCATCCTCCTCTCTTATTCGGATTAGATTGTACGCACCAGGTAGGTCAATCTTAGAAAAAATGGTGGCAGTACGAAGCTGGTCAAACAAGACCGAAATGAGAGGCAGTGGGTATGAGTTTTTAATTGTGATACGGTTCAATTCCCTGAAGTCGATGCAGGGTCGCAACGAACCGTCCTTTTTACCCACGAAGAAGAACCCCGACCCAACTGGAGACTGTGAAGGTCTGATAAATCCCTTAGCCAAGTTCTCCTGAATGTACTCTGCCATAGCCTGAGTCTCAGGACGTGACAGGGAGTACAACCTGCTCTTGGGAAGCTTAGCATTTGGCAACAAATCAATGGCACAGTCATAGGGGCGATGGGGAGGTAGTACCTCTGCAACTTTTTTGGAGAACACGTCCGCAAAATCTGCATAACACCCTGGCAATCCTGGCAAACTTAGCTGCGAGAGCCTGACTGGAAGGCTCAAGCAACTCCTGAAACAATCAGTACCCCAACTAAGAATCTCCCCAGAGACCCAGTCAAATTGAGGATTGTGGGCCCTTAACCAGGGTAACCCCAACACCAATGGAGCAAAAGTACAGACAGTCACATAAAAGGACAATTTTTCAGAGTGTGTGGCTCCAATAAACAAAGAAATCTGGCTAGTGCAAGAGGTAATTTTACCTTGGGATAATGGTTCCCCGTTTAACCCACAAATCTCAATTTCCGATGCCAAGGGTACTAAGGGAACAGAGTGTTTCAGGGCGAATTGGCGGTCCATAAAAACCCCGTCGGCCCCACTGTCCACAAAGGCCTCAGTCTTGACAGTTTGACCGAGGATCTTCAAGGTCACCGGAATGATAAAAGTCTTCTTGGGAAATTCTGACTTCTGGCCTGATAGGATATTTCCCATCACCCTCAGGCCCTGAAGTTTTCCGGCTTTTCTGGGCATGATACTACCACATGACCTTTATTCCCACAGTACAAACACAACCCCTGCTGTCTCCTCCGCGTCTTCTCACGCGAGGAGAGGCGGGTAGCCCCAATCTGCATAGGCCCCTCGGAAAATTCCTTAGAGTCTGAGGTTCCCTTGGGAAGGAAGGAAATCTCAGTCTCCCTTTCAAGCCTACGCTCTCTCAGCCGTCTATCCACCCGGATGGATAACTGCATGAGCTGATCCAAGCTATCAGGCAAGGGATATTGTACCAGTTGGTCCTTTATCTGGTTAGAAAGACCTCTTCGGTACTGGTGTCTCAGGGCTGGGTCATTCCACTGGGTATCATGGGCCAACCTCCGAAACTCCGTACAGTAAACCTCAACTGGCCTTCGCCCTTGCTTAAGGATCGAAATCTGAGCCTCGGCTGAGGCCGTCTTGTCAGGGTCATCATACAACATGCCCAGTGCCGTAAAAAAAGCATCAACACTTTTAAGCGACGGACAGTCAGGCTGCAACCCATATGCCCAGACCTGTGGGTCTCCTTGTAGCAAGGAAATCACTATGCCCACCCGCTGAATCTCCGACCCAGAAGACTGAGGCCTAAGCCGGAAGTATAGCTTGCAGCTCTCCTTGAAACAAAAAAACTGCGAGCGATCTCCAGAAAAACGATCCGGGAGATTTACTTTCGGCTCCTTAACCCCTGCAGGTGCTGCTGCTGCGGGAGCTCCGCCAGCAGCCTGGGAGGTGTGCATTTTAATGGACAAATCATTAAATTGTCGAGTCAGGACCTGCACCTGATCGACCACCTGTTGCAACGTATTTTGAGGGGTATGCTCCATATTCCCACAAAATTTCAACAGGAGTATTGGGCTGCTGAATATGTTATGCACACCAGTGCCTGCAGGAAAGTACTGGTGTCAGGACTGTTATGCACTCCAGTGCCTGCAGGAATGTACTGGTGTTTGAACTGTTATGCAAAACAAATGGACTTACAGACAGACTGGGGAATATGACATAACGTACACAGAAGGTGATAGGGTAACAAAATACACACAAAGTGAACAGAGAAGCCCAGAGGCTAAGGAACTGGGTATCTCCCTTGTATTAGAACTGCTCAGATGGGAAAAGCAAGATGTTGTGTTTTAATACGTAGAGAACCTGAAATGCTGTTGCTAAGGGCAACAGCATAACCCTAAAGGGTTACCAACGGGTGTGGCAGTAAACTCCTTGGTCAGAGATGGAATGATAGACACAAGGAGAGTCTCCACAATCCTAATTCTCACTTGCAGTGCACAGGTTCAGCTTACTGCCACTAAACTGACCCCTGACACCTAGCACAGTGAGACAGGATTAGACAGGCAAGTCTTAGAATACAGCCGCAAACTTGCTAAGTTCACAGAGTAGTAACAGAACCCCAGCAAGCTAAACGACTGACTCCAGTCTTACTGCTAGGTCTGGATTGGCAGAGTGTAATACCAAATCCCCAGGCCTAATTGCAGTAAACAACAAACAAATACAAAGCTACACAGTACTGGCTAACTTTCAGAAACTGACTAACCAACAAAGATTCAGCAGCATCTGCTTACCCTGAGAAGAGGCCTTATAAAGCAGGTGCTGTCCACGCCCCACTCAGACCTCACAGACTGTGAGCACAAAAACCAGCACCGGATCCCCAGCCATGCACAGAGCCTATAACCACTGCACAGCAAAAGACCCGAACCGGAGTATCAGCTGCGCTCAGGTCACTCCGCTAGCACTTGTCTCCCGGTTGCCATGACGACGTGGCAGCACAGGGCAGGAGACCCTAACAAAAAGTGAAAGAACTGTTGCTAGGAAAAGTCCCCCACCGCAATGCGGTGCGTAATCTCGTAGCCAAGTTTCGCGAGACTGGCAGTGTTATGGGTGCCCCCCGCTCCAGCAGGCCTTCCACATCAGATGAGACCATTGGGGATATACAGGACAGGATCTTACAGAGTACAAGTCCATGAGGCGGCTGTCACAACAAGCTAATGTGCCAAAGAGTGCAGCCCGTGATATTCTGAAAAATAAGTTTTCTTTCAGTGCACAGTAACTTTTCAGACACACTGTATATGCAGGGCCAGCAACAGAAATCTTTGGGCTCGGTACACTGACATTTTTGGGGCCCCTATCCCTCCAGTACTCATCCTTATCTCCTCCAGCACCATCTTTCCCACCCCTCTGTGTCTCTCAGCCCCCCATTTCCTTGTGTCTCTCAGCCTCCCACCCACTGTCTACCAGCCTCCCCATTCCCATGTCTCTTAGTCTCCTCACTCCCATGTCTCTTAGCCTCCCCATTGTCCTGTGTCTCCCATCCTCACCCATCACCTTGTGTCTCTCAGTCCCCCCCCCCCCCCAATCACCCTTTGTCTCTCAGCCACCCCCTGTCTCTCAGCCTAGGAGCAAATGCAGGATTCGTGGGGAAGGGTGAGTTCCTTCTATGCAAGCATCAATCTAAGATCTTTGTTCCTGGCAAAGTACTGCTTTGCTGGTTTTATGCCACCTGCCTCAGTCTCATACAGTGCACCAACTGGACTCCCAAGATTCCTGAGGGTATGGGCGCCCCTTGGAATCACGGGGCCCGTCATAAGTGTCCCCTTCGACCCCACCCTGGCGTCGGTCCTGTGTATATGCATAGATAGAGGCCAAACAACCATAGATAGCAATTACTGTATGCAGCTAGCTTGAAAACTGTGCAGGGCTTCAGAACTGCAAACTCTCAATTGGTCATTGAGATTTCATCTTTAAGATCAGTTACAAGAGACCCTATGCAAAGAAAATTATATATATATATATATATATATATATATAAAACTCCAAGTCAATCACACTTCTGTGAAATCAAACTGTCCACTTAGGAAGCAACACTGATTGACAATCAATTTCACATGCTGTTGTGCAAATGGAATAGACAACAGGTGGGAATTATAGGCAATTAGCAAGACACCCCCAATAAAGGAGTTGTTCTGCAGGTGGTGACCGCAGACCACTTCTCAGCTCCTATGCTTTCTGGCTGATGTTTTGGTCACTTTTGAAAGCTGGCAGTGCTTTCACTCTAGTGGTAGCATGAGACGGAGTCTACAACCCACACAAGTGGCTCAGGTAGTGCAGCTCATCCAGGATGGCACATCAATGCGAGCTGTGGCAAGAAGGTTTGCTGTGTCTGTCAGCGTAGTGTCCAGAGCATGGAGGCGCTACCAGGAGACAGGCCAGTACATCAGGAGACGTGGAGGAGGCCGTAGGAGGGCAACAACCCAGCTGCAGGACCGCTACCTCCACCTTTGTGCAAGGAGGAACAGGAGGAGCACTCCCAGAGCCCTGCAAAATGACCTCCAGCAAGCCACAAATGTGCATGTGTCTACTCAAACGATCAGAAACAGACTCTATGAGGGTGGTATGAGGGCCCGACGTCCACAGGTGGGGGTTGTGCTTACAGCCCAACACCGTGCAGGACGTTTGGCATTTGCCAGAGAACACCAAGATTAGCAAATTTGCCACTGGCGCCCTGTGCTCTTCACAGATGAAAGCAGGTTCTCACTGAGCACATGTGACAGACGTGACAGAGTCTGGAGACGCCAAGGAGAATGTTCTGCTGCCTGCAACATCCTCCAGCATGACCGGTTTGGCAGTGGGTCAGTAATGGTGTGGGGTGGCATTTCTGTGGGGGGCCGCACAGCCCTTCATGTGCTCGCCAGAGGTAGCCTGACTGCCATTAGGTACCGAGATGAGATCCTCAGACCCCTTGTGAGACCATATGCTGGTGCGGTTGGCCCTGGGTTCCTCCTAATGCAAGACAATGCTAGACCTCATGTGGCTGGAGTGTGTCAGCAGTTCCTGCAAGACGAAGGCATTGAGGCTATGGACTGGCCCGCCCGTTCCACAGACCTGAATCCAATTGAGCACATCTGGGACATCATGTCTCGCTCCATCCACCAACGCTACGTTGCATTACAGATTGTCCAGGAGTTGGCGGATGCTTTAGTCCAGGTCTGGGAGGAGATTCCTCAGGAGACCATCCGCCACCTCATCAGAAGCGTGCCCAGGCGTTGTAGGGAGGTCATACAGGCACGTGGAGACCACGCACACTACTGAGCCTCATTTTGACTTGTTTTAAGGACATTACATCAAAGTTGGATCAGCCTGTAGTGTGTTTTTCCACTTTAATTTTGAGTGTGACTCCAAATCCAGACCTCCATGGGTTAATAAATTTGATTTCCATTGATAATTTTTGTGTGATTTTGTTGTCAGCACATTCAACTATGTAAAGAACAAAGTATTTAATATGAATATTTCATTCATTCAGATCTAGGATGTGTTATTTTAGTGTTCCCTTTATTTTTTTGAGCAGTGTATATATATATTTTTTATTCTTTTATTTTTTTTCCCCTTTTTTAAGTAATTCTTATTAAAATGGTATACAGATATATTTGTCATTATGCTGGCTGTGCTACTAAATGTAACATGTCTATCATACACAGAACATAAATGGGCCCTACACGCTGGCCGATTACACTGAAAGATATGATCGTTCTCGTTCATTAATGAACAAGATATCGTTCATATCTTTCAGTGTGTAGGCACCAATGATGAATTATGTGCGGCCCTGCACTCGTTCATCGTTGGTGCCGACTCGTTTAAACATGCAAGCCAATATGGACAGTCTAATCCAAGGTCGTAGCTGCCATAAGTGCAGGTAGTGCAGCTGCTATGGGGCCCAGAGCTGAGAGGGGCCCACTTTGGGTGATATGCAGGGGCCCTTACAAACCTTTGCCTTGGGGCCTTCAATATATCTAGTTATGACCCTTGACTTGCTCATTGTAATGTAATATAAAATTAATTGGAGGGCATTATAATGTTTCATAATCTGAACTGGGAATCTGTAATGTGGCATAATAGGAACTGGGCACACTGTCATAATGTGAATTGGGGTCACCTTGTTGGATAATGTTTACTGGTTGCCCTACAATGAACTAGGGCACTACTATAGTTTATAAAATAAACTAAGGCACTACTATGGGGCATAACATTAACTAAGGCACTACTATAGTTCAGAATAGATTATTATGGGACTTAAAATTAATAACTGCTGTGGGTAGGTGTCTCTAGAGGCATTAGGACAGGGGCCCTTCAAAATGTTGCTATGGTGCCCACAAGGTTCTTGCTACACCCCTGATCTCATCCATTTTAGCATGCAGGGCTATGGGGCCGGGTGACGTCAGGGAATGAAGAAACTTCACTACCCTTGTCACACCCTCCCTGCGCCTTAGGGCACCTCGGCAAGTGTGTAGGGCCCTTAAATTGCCCCTTGTTGTTGAAATCTAGAGAAAAGCAATAAAATGCTGTATTACTAAATAATAATAATATCATCTTCTTCAGGTGAGTTTTCTCATTTATATATACATATATAGTTTTTGAAGGCATAATTTTAACTGAATTTTTTCATATCCTTTGTTTGCCACTAGTGACTTGTTGTAACACCATATTAATACTCTTGCAGTGTATATACAAATTCCAGAGTGCTGTTCAATATTTGTCTTATTTGGTATCAATGTGACATTTCTCAGCACTCCTAGACCTGGTAGGAACCTCCTGTGTTGACGTTGTGTATGGTTTTCCCACGCTGTACCTAGTCTGAATGAGCAGGCTTTAGGTCAGTACAACACACATGCCATTTGTTATGATTTACCCTCTATACCTGACACTTTCACACCCACGAGAGAAAAAAGCCGGCTTCCGCACTCCATAACCCGGATACCCTGGTTTATTTCTTACATACGGCAAGGACATGTTTGTTAAACAGAGCTCTTTTCACTGTGCCCTCCATTCGCTGAATCAGAAGCCACTTAAGGGACATTGTCTCAGTCTAGAGAGGGGAGAGCCCAGGCTAAGAAATATTATTTTACTGACAGAGCAAAAAGACTTCCAGCCATGCAGTAAATTTAATACAACTGGGATAAACACAGGTCTGCCATTCGAATAAACAGCTACTAATTAATTCAGGAACTAGCTGATTGTGTTATTGTGTTTATCTATAGTTAATTGTCTCAAGTTAATTTATTATAGTATATATATATAGAGAGAGAGAGAAAGAGAGAGAGTGCGAAACTGGATGAGTTTATTTGTGGTTAATTGTCTCGGGCACATTTATCATAACGTGTGTGTGTATACGGTTCTAGGCACGGGCAAGCAGGGCGGATGCCCGGCGCGCTGCGGGGCGTGGCCGCAGTCATCCTGCTGGCACACCTCGCCCACCCGCACCCCACATCCCGCTCCCCACCTGTGTGTGTGCCCGCTGCAGCGGGCGCCACTCTCAGACTCTAGAGTTCATAATTGACCTCTAGTGTTTGTGCGACGCTGCTATGGGAAAGATGTCATGACGTCTATCCCATAGAGAGGAGCGGGCAGCCAGAGACGCAGCGCAGCAGCGGTCATTTTTTTTTTCCGTGTTTGTAAGCGGCGATACAGGGGACACAGCTACTGGGGTGCAACTACTGGGGGTAAATCTATAGGGGGCACAACTACTGGGGGCAAATCTACTGGAGCACAGCTACAAGGGGCACAACTACTGGGGGCACGACTGCAGGGGCCATAACTGTGGCCACACCCCTTCCCTATGAAGCCACGGGCCTATTTTTTTCGTGTTTTGTAAGCGGCGCTACAGGGGGCACAGCTACAGGGGGCAAATCTACAGGGGGCACAACTACTGGGGCCACAGCTACATGGGGAACAACTACTGGGGCACAGCTACAGCGGGCACAGTTACAAGGGGCAAATATACTGGGGGCACAACTACAGGGGCCATAACTGTGGCCACACCCCTTCCTTATGAAGCCATGGCCCTATTTTTGGACGCGCGCCCTCGGCGCGTACCAACTCTGTTTTTCCTGTCGGGGGGGAGGGCAAAGGGAACTTTCACCCTGGGCGCCACAGGGTCTAGAACCGGCCCTGATAATGCAGTCTGCCGTAATGAATTATCTTTATTACATAAAAAGTTTAAGCTAACAAATTTGATGCTGCGATCAACTCAGAATTACCCCCTAAGTACTAATGAATATTGGCCCTCATTCCGAGTTGTTCGCTCGCAAGGCGAATGTAGCAGAGTTACACACGCTAAGCCGCCGCCTACTGGGAGTGTATCTTAGCTTCTTAAATGTGCGACCGATGTATTCGCAATATTGCGATCACAAACGAGTTAGCAGTTTTAGAGTAGCTTCAGACTTACTCTGCCTGTGCGATCAGTTCTGTGCTTTTCGGTCCTGGCTGACGTCACAAACACACCCAGCGTTCGTCCAGGCACTCCCACCGTTTCTCCAGCCACTCCTGCGTTTTTTCCGGAAACGGTAGCGTTTTCAGCCACACGCCCATAAAACGCCGTGTTTCCGCCCAGTAACACCCATTTCCTGTCAATCATACTACGATCGCCGGAGCGAAGAAAAAGCCGTGAGTAAAAATACTTTCTTCTTAGTAAAGTTACTTGGCGCATGCGCAGTGCGAACATTGCGCATGCGCACTAAGAGAATTCTCACTGCGATGCGATGAAAATCTCCGAGCGAACAACTCGGAATGAGGGCCATTGGGCCTAATTCTGAGTTGATTGCAGCAGCAAATATTTTAGCAGTTGGGCAAAACCATGTGCACTGCAGGGGGGACAGATATAACATGTGCAGAGAGAGTTAGATTTGGGTGTGGTGTGTTCAAACTGAAATCTAAATTGAAGTGTAAAAATAAAGCAGCCAGTATTTACCCTGCACAGAAACAAAATAAACCACCCTAATCTAACTCTTTCTGCACATGTTATATCTGCCCCCCCTACAGTGCACATGGTTTTGCCCAATTGCTAACAAACTTGCTGCTGCGATCAACTCAGAATTACCCCCATTGTGCAAAACTAAGAAATGTACTTTTCTACAGTTCAGTACATATAACTGTTATCAAAATGTAAAATTGTGTTATAAAGTTCACTGTATTATGTTGTATTATGTTTTAAATTAAATTGCCATTGTAATGATTTATGCTTTTTGGTATAATTCTAAAATATATTAGTGCTATAAGCTGATAAACTTCAAACATGCAAGGTTTCCACAATTTTGGCCACTACTGTATATATATGTATGAGACAACTTTGAAAATAAAAAACATTAATTGGCTTACTCTCACAATCTAAAATAGGTGTAGAGAAAGAAGTAAAGTACACTTTCACTTATAGAACCATCTAAGTAAGGACCAAAAATTGTTGCTGGCAGTGAAAAGTAAAAATGGATAAATGTGTCTGTACCCCCCAAAAAAGGTAAACGAACATCAGATAACAGTATAGAACAGTGGTTCTCAAACTCGGTCCTCAGGTCCGACACGGTTCACGTTTTCCATGTCACCCAGCAGCTGCACTGTGTATCACCAACTGTCACATTTTAAAAAACTACAGGAGACCTGCAAAACATGAACCGTGTGGGGTCCTGAGGACCGAGTTTGAGAACCTGTGGTATAGAAGTTTATTATTGGTTATTATAAAAGTATTTTGGGTACTTAAATTGGGTCAAATGCATTTTATATGCTTTTTTTGTGAAAAAATTATAGAAATCAAGTGTTTTTCATCAAAATAAGTGCTACAAATTGATTTGGGATGCATAAAAATGGATATAAGTATATATTTGGGTCATTTTACGCTACTTTGAAAGAAGTTTAAAGGAGCTATGAACAGACTTAGGGGTGTATTCAATTAGCGTCGGTAATCTCGGAGCTGTTGAAATCGCCCCCTGCCTATTCATTGGTGGCCCGTTTTCGACAGTTTTTAAGGCAATTTCGCCAATGCCTTTTCACTTTTTTTTTTTTTACTTTTTTTTTTGCGAAAAGGCATTGGCGAAAAATGTCGGCGCAGGTGAGAAAACATGTGGATTGCTGATCCACATGTTTTTTGCACCTGCTGAATTTTTTGCTTAAGCAAAAAAACGGCCCTGCTATTGAATCCCTATATGCCCTAAAAATAGCGAAAAGTCCAGTTTTTTCATTTAGACGAAAGAGAACGGACCTAATTGAATACCCTCCTAAGCTTAATATGCAGTTGTAAGTAAGCTATTAGAACGACTGGTAGTAGTCAGACACACGGAGGTAGATCCAGAAGAAAATGACAGGGGGGGGGTGCACTGCAATAAGGTAAACAGTGTGGGAACAGTGCTATGACCTTACTGCAGGGGCGTGGCCTCACAGGATACGCAATCCACACGATGGTGCCTGGGATAGGAATAGGGTGAGATGAAGAGTCAGAGGGTGAAGAGTAGATGCTGATGATTACCGGGATAGGCAGACGGTGACAGGGTGAGAGGTAGAGGCAGCGGGTGACGGAGATGGTGATGTGGAGAGGCAGATGGTGACAAGGCGAAGGTGATGGGGAGAGGCATTGGGTGAGGGGGAGAGGCAGCGGTTGTCAGGCGACAGGGAGAAGCAGATGGTGACAATGAGAGGCTGTGGGTGACGGGAAGAAGCAGAGGGTGACAGGGAGAGGACATTTGTGTCAATAAAAATGTCAGCAAAAACTAAGTGAGATAGCCAAATTTAAACAAAAAATGTCAGTAAAGGGTAAGTGGAAGATCAGTAAAGAAGCAGTAGTTGAAATCTATAAATACATAGCCAAAATGTGCCCTGTTCCCATACACAGTCAGCTGTACATAAACATTACAACCAGGCACATATTTATTAGGGATGAGCGGGTTCGGTTCCTCTGAATCCGAACCCGCCCGAACTTCAGCTTTTTTCCACGGGTCCGAGCAGGCTCGGATCCTCCCGCCTTGCTCGGTTAACCCGAGCACGCCCGAACGTCATCATCCCGCTGTCGGATTCTCGCGAGACTCGGATTCTATATAAGGAGACGCGCGTCGCCGCCATTTTCACACGTGCATTGAGAGTCATAGGGAGAGGACGTGGCTGGCGTCCTCTCCGTTTAGAGAAGAGAGAGACACAGTATTTTGGGGAGCATTATTAGGAGGAGTACTACTATACTGTATACTACTATACTACTTGCTGAAGTGATATTTATAGAGTCATAGGGAGAGGACGTGGCTGGCGTCCTCTCCGTTTAGAGAAGAGAGAGACACAGTATACTATTTTGGGGAGCATTATTAGGAGGAGTACTACTATACTGTATACTACTATACTACTTGCTGAAGTGATATTTATAGAGTCATAGGGAGAGGACGTGGCTGGCGTCCTCTCCGTTTAGAGAAGAGAGAGACACAGTATTTTGGGGAGCATTATTAGGAGGAGTACTACTATACTGTATACTACTATACTACTTGCTGAAGTGATATTTATAGAGTCATAGGGAGAGGACGTGGCTGGCGTCCTCTCCGTTTAGAGAAGAGAGAGACACAGTATACTATTTTGGGGAGCATTATTAGGAGGAGTACTACTATACTGTATACTACTATACTACTTGCTGAAGTGATATTTATAGAGTCATAGGGAGAGGACGTGGCTGGCGTCCTCTCCGTTTAGAGAAGAGAGAGACACAGTATTTTGGGGAGCATTATTAGGAGGAGTACTACTATACTGTATACTACTCAGACACAGTATTTTGGGGAGCATTATTAGGAGGAGTACTACTATACTGTATACTACTCTACTACTTGCTGAAGTGATATTTATAGAGTCATAGGGAGAGGACGTGGCTGGCGTCCTCTCCGTTTAGAGAAGAGAGAGACAGTATTTTGGGGAGCATTATTAGGAGGAGTACTACTATACTGTATACTACTCAGACACAGTATTTTGGGGAGCATTATTAGGAGGAGTACTACTATACTGTATACTACTCTACTACTTGCTGAAGTGATATTTATAGAGTCATAGGGAGAGGACGTGGCTGGCGTCCTCTCCGTTTAGAGAAGAGAGAGACACAGTATTTTGGGGAGCATTATTAGGAGGAGTACTACTATACTGTATACTACTCTACTACTTGCTGAAGTGATATTTATAGAGTCATAGGGAGAGGACGTGGCTGGCGTCCTCTCCGTTTAGAGAAGAGAGAGACACAGTATTTTGGGGAGCATTATTAGGAGGAGTACTACTATACTGTATACTACTCTACTACTTGCTGAAGTGATATTTATAGAGTCATAGGGAGAGGACGTGGCTGGCGTCCTATCCGTTTAGAGAAGAGAGAGACACAGTATTTTGGGGAGCATTATTAGGAGGAGTACTACTATACTGTATACTACTATACTACTTGCTGAAGTGATATTTATAGAGTCATAGGGAGAGGACGTGGCTGGCGTCCTCTCCGTTTAGAGAAGAGAGAGAGACACAGTATTTTGGGGAGCATTATTAGGAGGAGTACTACTATACTGTATACTACTCAGACACAGTATTTTGGGGAGCATTATTAGGAGGAGTACTACTATACTGTATACTACTCTACTACTTGCAGAAGTGATATTTATAGAGTCATAGGGAGAAGACGTGGCTGGCGTCCTCTCCGTTTAGAGAAGAGAGAGACACAGTATTTTGGGGAGCATTATTAGGAGGAGTACTACTATACTGTATACTACTATACTACTTGCTGAAGTGATATTTATAGAGTCATAGGGGGAGAGGACGTGGCTGGCGTCCTCTTCGTTTAGAGAAGAGAGAGACACAGTATTTTGGGGAGCATTATTAGGAGGAGTACTACTATACTGTATACTACTATACTACTTGCTGAAGTGATATTTATAGAGTCATAGGGAGAGGACGTGGCTGGCGTCCTCTCCGTTTAGAGAAGAGAGAGACACAGTATTTTGGGGAGCATTATTAGGAGGAGTACTACTATACTGTATACTACTCAGACACAGTATTTTGGGGAGCATTATTAGGAGGAGTACTACTATACTGTATACTACTCTACTACTTGCTGAAGTGATATTTATAGAGTCATAGGGAGAGGACGTGGCTGGCGTCCTCTCCGTTTAGAGAAGAGAGAGACACAGTATTTTGGGGAGCATTATTAGGAGGAGTACTACTATACTGTATACTACTCTACTACTTGCTGAAGTGATATTTATAGAGTCATAGGGAGAGGACGTGGCTGGCGTCCTCTCCGTTTAGAGAAGAGAGAGACACAGTATTTTGGGGAGCATTATTAGGAGGAGTACTACTATACTGTATACTACTCTACTACTTGCTGAAGTGATATTTATAGAGTCATAGGGAGAGGACGTGGCTGGCGTCCTCTCCGTTTAGAGAAGAGAGAGACACAGTATTTTGGGGAGCATTATTAGGAGGAGTACTACTATACTGTATACTACTATACTACTTGCTGAAGTGATATTTATAGATTAGATAGTGTGACTGTAAGTGTATTATCTGACTTGTGGGGGAGACACTGACAGTGGGGAGCAGTTAGAGTCTGAGAGCAGGACTCAGGAGTACATATAACGTACAGTGCACACTTTTGCTGCCAGAGTCAGTGCCACACTGCCATTGTTGTGACCACACTGACCACCAGTATAATAATATATTTTGTGATTGTCTGCTTAGGATTTGGAGTACTAGTTGCAAGTTGCAACGTGACCTGACCACCAGTTTAATAATCAATCACCACCAGTTTAATATATATATAATTGTATATAATATATATATATATATATATATATATATAATATTGTATACCACCTACCCGTGTTTTTTTTTTTCTTTCTTCTTTGTACATACTACTATAGTATAGTAGCTTACTGTAGCAGTCTGCGGTGCTGCTGAGCTGACAGTGTCCAGCAGGTCCGTCATCAGTCATCATTACCAATACCTAATAAATATATTATCTACCTGTCCGGCTGCAGTACTAGTGATATTATATATACATACATATATATATTGATTTCATCTCATTATCAATCATCCAGTCTATATTAGCAGCAGACACAGTACGGTAGTCCACGGCTGTAGCTACCTCTGTGTCGGCACTCGGCAGTCCATCCATAATTGTATACTAGTATCCATCCATCTCCATTGTTTACCTGAGGTGCCTTTTAGTTGTGCCTATTAAAATATGGAGAACAAAAATGTTGAGGTTCCAAAATTAGGGAAAGATCAAGATCCACTTCCACCTCGTGCTGAAGCTGCTGCCACTAGTCATGGCCGAGACGATGAAATGCCAGCAACGTCGTCTGCCAAGGCCGATGCCCAATGGCATAGTACAGAGCATGTCAAATCCAAAACACCAAATATCAGTAAAAAAAGGACTCCAAAACCTAAAATAAAATTGTCGTCGGAGAAGCGTAAACTTGCCAATATGCCATTTACCACACGGAGTGGCAAGGAACGGCTGAGGCCCTGGCCTATGTTCATGGCTAGTGGTTCAGCTTCACAGGAGGATGGAAGCACTCAGCCTCTCGCTAGAAAACTGAAAAGACTCAAGCTGGCAAAAGCACCGCAAAGAACTGTGCGTTCTTCGAAATCCCAAATCCACAAGGAGAGTCCAATTGTGTCGGTTGCGATGCCTGACCTTCCCAACACTGGACGTGAAGAGCATGCGCCTTCCACCATTTGCACGCCCCCTGCAAGTGCTGGAAGGAGCACCCGCAGTCCAGTTCCTGATAGTCAGATTGAAGATGTCAGTGTTGAAGTACACCAGGATGAGGAGGATATGGGTGTTGCTGGCGCTGGGGAGGACATTGACAAGGAGGATTCTGATGGTGAGGTGGTTTGTTTAAGTCAGGCACCCGGGGAGACACCTGTTGTCCGTGGGAGGAATATGGCCGTTGACATGCCTGGTGAAAATACCAAAAAAATCAGCTCTTCGGTGTGGAAGTATTTCAACAGAAATGCGGACAACATTTGTCAAGCCGTGTGTTGCCTTTGTCAAGCTGTAATAAGTAGGGGTAAGGACGTTAACCACCTCGGCGGAACATCCTCCCTTATACGTCACCTGCAGCGCAAACCACCCCACCAACTCCCTCAGTGTCAATTTCCTCCTTCCCCAGGAATGCCAATAGTCCTGCAGGCCATGTCACTGGCAATTCTGACGAGTCCTCTCCTGCCTGGGATTCCTCCGATGCATCCTTGCGTGTAACGCCTACTGCTGCTGGCGCTGCTGTTGTTGCTGCTGGGAGTCGATGGTCATCCCAGAGGGGAAGTCGTACTCGTAAGCCCACTTTTACTACTTCCACCAAGCAATTGACTGTCCAACAGTCCTTTGCGAGGAAGATGAAATATCACAGCAGTCATCCTGCTGCAAAGCGGATAACTGAGGCCTTGGCATCCTGGGTGGTGAGAAACGTGGTTCCGGTATCCATCATTACTGCAGAGCCAACTAGAGACTTGTTGGAGGTACTGTGTCCCCGGTACCAAATACCATCTAGGTTCCATTTCTCTAGGCAGGCGATACCGAAAATGTACACAGACCTCAGAAAAAGAGTCACCAGTGTCCTAAAAAATGCAGCTGTACCCAATGTCCACTTAACCACGGACATGTGGACAAGTGGAGCAGGGCAGGGTCAGGACTATATGACTGTGACAGCCCACTGGGTAGATGTATGGACTCCCGCCGCAAGAACAGCAGCGGCAGCACCAGTAGCAGCATCTCGCAAACGCCAACTCTTTCCTAGGCAGGCTACGCTTTGTATCACCGCTTTCCAGAATACGCACACAGCTAAAAACCTCTTACGGCAACTGAGGAAGATCATCGCGGAATGGCTTACCCCAATTGGACTCTCCTGTGGATTTGTGGCATCGGACAACGCCAGCAATATTGTGTGTGCATTAAATATGGGCAAATTCCAGCACGTCCCATGTTTTGCACATACCTTGAATTTGGTGGTGCAGAATTTTTTTAAAAACGACAGGGGCGTGCAAGAGATGCTGTCGGTGGCCAGAAGAATTGCGGGACACTTTCGGCGTACAGGCACCACGTACAGAAGACTGGAGCACCACCAAAAACTACTGAACCTGCCCTGCCATCATCTGAAGCAAGAAGTGGTAACGAGGTGGAATTCAACCCTCTATATGCGTCAGAGGTTGGAGGAGCAGCAAAAGGCCATTCAAGCCTATACAATTGAGCACGATATAGGAGGTGGAATGCACCTGTCTCAAGTGCAGTGGAGAATGATTTCAACGTTGTGCAAGGTTCTGATGCTCTTTGAACTTGCCACACGTGAAGTCAGTTCAGACACTGCCAGCCTGAGTCAGGTCATTCCCCTCATCAGGCTTTTGCAGAAGAAGCTGGAGACATTGAAGGAGGAGCTAACACGGAGCGATTCCGCTAGGCATGTGGGACTTGTGGATGGAGCCCTTAATTCGCTTAACAAGGATTCACGGGTGGTCAATCTGTTGAAATCAGAGCACTACATTTTGGCCACCGTGCTCGATCCTAGATTTAAAGCCTACCTTGGATCTCTCTTTCCGGCAGACACAAGTCTGCTGGGGTTGAAAGACCTGCTGGTGAGAAAATTGTCAAGTCAAGCGGAACGCGACCTGTCAACATCTCCTCCTTCACATTCTCCCGCAACTGGGGGTGCGAGGAAAAGGCTCAGAATTCCGAGCCCACACGCTGGCGGTGATGCAGGGCAGTCTGGAGCGACTGCTGATGCTGACATCTGGTCCGGACTGAAGGACCTGTCAACGATTACGGACATGTCGTCTACTGTCACTGCATATGATTCTCTCAACATTGAAAGAATGGTGGAGGATTATATGAGTGACCGCATCCAAGTAGGCACGTCACACAGTCCGTACTTATACTGGCAGGAAAAAGAGGCAATTTGGAGGCCCTTGCACAAACTGGCTTTATTCTACCTAAGTTGCCCTCCCACAAGTGTGTACTCCGAAAGAGTGTTTAGTGCCGCCGCTCACCTTGTCAGCAATCGGCGTACGAGGTTACATCCAGAAAATGTGGAGAAGATGATGTTCATTAAAATGAATTACCGTATATACTCGAGTATAAGCCGACTTTTTCAGCACTTTTTTTTGTGCTGAAAAAGCCACCTCGGCTTATACTCGAGTCAGTGCAGGCAGAGGCAGAGCAGTGTGAAGGAGGGACATGGAGCGCACAGCGCGCGGCGCTCCTGTGTCCCTCCTGCATCTCCGGCGGCAGCAGCGGCGGTTCTATTACAGGAAATACCCGTTCGTGACCTCTGATCACGAACCGGCACTTCCTATAATAGACCCGCCGCGGCCGCCGAAGATGCAGGAGGGACACAGGAGAGCCGCGCACGCTGTGTGCTTCGTGTCCCTCCAGAAGACAGCGCGGGATCGACGGAGGGGTAAGTAACAACACTGTGGGGCATACCTGGCACTTGGGGAGGGAACGTATCTGGCAGCACTGTGGGGGCATATCTGGCAGCACTGTGGGGGCATATCTGGCAGCACTGTGGGGGCATATCTGGCAGCACTGTGGGGGCATATCTGGCAGCACTGTGGGGGCATATCTGGCAGCACTGTGGGGGCATATCTGGCAGCACTGTGGGGGCATAACTGGCAGCACTGTGGGGGCATAACTGGCAGCACTGTGGGGGCATATCTGGCAGCACTGTGGGGGCATATCTGGCAGCACTGTGGGGGCATATCTGGCAGCACTGTGGGGGCATATCTGGCAGCACTGTGGGGGCATAACTGGCAGCACTGTGGGGGCATAACTGGCAGCACTGTGGGGGCATATCTGGCAGCATTGTGGGGGCATAACTGGCAGCACTGTGGGGGCATATCTGGCAGCACTGTGGGGGCATATCTGGCAGCACTGTGGGGGCATAACTGGCAGCACTGTGGGGGCATAACTGGCAGCACTGTGGGGGCATATCTGGCAGCACTGTGGGGGCATATCTGGCAGCACTGTGGGGGCATATCTGGCAGCACTGTGGGGGCATATCTGGCAGCACTGTGGGGGCATAACTGGCAGCACTGTGGGGGCATAACTGGCAGCACTGTGGGGGCATATCTGGCAGCATTGTGGGGGCATAACTGGCAGCACTGTGGGGGCATATCTGGCAGCACTGTGGGGGCATATCTGGCAGCACTGTGGGGGCATATCTGGCAGCACTGTGGGGGCATATCTGGCAGCACTGTGGGGGCATAACTGGCAGCACTGTGGGGGCATAACTGGCAGCACTGTGGGGGCATATCTGGCAGCACTGTGGGGGCATATCTGGCAGCACTGTGGGGGCATATCTGGCACTATGAGGGCATATCTGGCACTGAGGGCTGTGTACGGCTAGAGCTGCATTTCCCACCCTAGGCTTATACTCGAGTCAATAAGTTTTCCCAGGTTTTTGTGGTAGAATTAGGTGCCTCGGCTTATATTCGGGTCGACTTATACTCGAGTATATACGGTATAATCAATTCCTCCGTGGAGACATTGACCAGCAGCAATTGCCTCCACAAAGTACACAGGGAGCTGAGATGGTGGATTCCAGTGGGGACGAATTGATAATCTGTGAGGAGGGGGATGTACACGGTGATATATCGGAGGATGATGATGAGGTGGACATCTTGCCTCTGTAGAGCCAGTTTGTGCAAGGAGAGATTAATTGCTTTTTTTTTGGTGGGGGTCCAAACCAACCCGTCATTTCAGTCACAGTCGTGTGGCAGACCCTGTCACTGAAATGATGGGTTGGTTAAAGTGTGCATGTCCTGTTTATACAACATAAGGGTGGGTGGGAGGGCCCAAGGACAATTCCATCTTGCACCTCTTTTTTCTTTAATTTTTCTTTGCGTCATGTGCTGTTTGGGGAGGGTTTTTTGGAAGGGACATCCTGCGTGACACTGCAGTGCCACTCCTAGATGGGCCCGGTGTTTGTGTCGGCCACTAGGGTCGCTTATCTTACTCACACAGCTACCTCATTGCGCCTCTTTTTTTCTTTGCGTCATGTGCTGTTTGGGGAGGGTTTTTTGGAAGGGACATCCTGCGTGACACTGCAGTGACACTCCTAGATGGGCCCGGTGTTTGTGTCGGCCACTAGGGTCGCTTATCTTACTCACACAGCTACCTCATTGCGCCTCTTTTTTTCTTTGCGTCATGTGCTGTTTGGGGAGGGTTTTTTGGAAGGGACATCCTGCGTGACACTGCAGTGACACTCCTAGATGGGCCCGGTGTTTGTGTCGGCCACTAGGGTCGCTTATCTTACTCACACAGCTACTCATTGCGCCTCTTTTTTTCTTTGCGTCATGTGCTGTTTGGGGAGGGTTTTTTGGAAGGGACATCCTGCGTGACACTGCAGTGACACTCCTAGATGGGCCCGGTGTTTGTGTCGGCCACTAGGGTCGCTTATCTTACTCACACAGCTACTCATTGCGCCTCTTTTTTTCTTTGCGTCATGTGCTGTTTGGAGAGGGTTTTTTGGAAGGGACATCCTGCGTGACACTGCAGTGACACTCCTAGATGGGCCCGGTGTTTGTGTCGGCCACTAGGGTCGCTTATCTTACTCACACAGCTACCTCATTGCGCCTCTTTTTTTCTTTGCGTCATGTGCTGTTTGGGGAGGGTTTTTTGGAAGGGACATCCTGCGTGACACTGCAGTGACACTCCTAGATGGGCCCGGTGTTTGTGTCGGCCACTAGGGTCGCTTATCTTACTCACACAGCTACTCATTGCGCCTCTTTTTTTCTTTGCGTCATGTGCTGTTTGGAGAGGGTTTTTTGGAAGGGACATCCTGCGTGACACTGCAGTGACACTCCTAGATGGGCCCGGTGTTTGTGTCGGCCACTAGGGTCGCTTAGCTTAGTCATCCAGCGACCTAGGTGCAAATTTTAGGACTAAAAATAATATTGTGAGGTGTGAGGTATTCAGAATAGACTGAAAATGAGTGTAAATTATGGTTTTTGAGGTTAATAATACTTTGGGATCAAAATGACCCCCAAATTCTATGATTTAAGCTGTTTTTTAGTGTTTTTTGAAAAAAACACCCGAATCCAAAACACACCCGAATCCGACAAAAAAATTCGGTGAGGTTTTGCCAAAACGCGGTCGAACCCAAAACACGGCCGCGGAACCGAACCCAAAACCAAAACACAAAACCCGAAAAATTTCCGGCGCTCATCTCTAATATTTATAGCCCCCTTTAAGTATATGTTAGACTGCACATCACTGCTAATGTTATGTCCGCTTTCCCTAATGCAGGCGTGCCGACTTTCAGGGAGGGAGCAACCAGGTCGGCTGAACAGGGGGGGGGGGGGGGGGGGGGGCGCTCTGGAAAAGAGGAAATTCCCCCCCCCCCCCCGCCATACTGTGACAGCATTACTGGCATTGCACAGTGGGGGCAGGGCTATGATGACACAATTCACAAGGAATCGGCCTCCCCAAACCGCCTACTTTCACGGGTGCAGTGGGGGACTGTGGTCGGCTCTGGGAGTCTTGCCTACCTTTCCGGGGGCCTGGGAGCACCACCCGATTTTTGGGAGCCTCCAGTCTTATCCGGGGGAGTAGGCATGTATGCCCTACAGCACTTATCCCTCTCACAGCTTGACCCGGCAGGGATGGTGATCTCACTAAAGCCTCCTTCTGAAGGGCTCTCTGAGTTACTGATTGTAGCTCTGCAGCGGTACTGGCTGCGGGCCCCTTCATTGTGGTGGGCCCCACTAGTGGGTTTGCGTGAAGACCGGAATGGTTCAGACTTCGGAATGCCCGACCAGACCAGCTCCTTACAGCGACCTCTGCTGCTGTGGGGTTTTCTGTCCACGTGGGCAAAGGGTAATTATTACTTATATGTAATATTACATTTAAAATATTTCACCCCCCCCCCCCCAGCCCCCTCTCCTCGTATATGCAGCAGTGTGGAATACACTATTACTTTAAGCAGTAGCAGCTAGTATGTCATGCAGCAGGAGGTTAGGAGTTGCACATTTTCTCTCTAGTTTCACTTTCCCCCCTGTGACAGAGGATATAATCTCTCCTTTTCTGTCTGCCGGTGACAGCTGCCAGCCAAACACCACCGTGGATGGAAGCGCGCACAGAAAGCTCCAAAGCAGAGGTCGCTTCAAGTAACTGTTCCGGTCCGGTTCTGTTTTTTACCTAATCCCCCTGCTAGTTCTACCTCTGGCGGCGGGTCCTAGTTACCGCCGGCTCTGTTAAATGGAGACAGTGCTGCTGCTGATCTTCTTTAGAAAAAAAAAAGTGCCAGAAATATCAGGGACCCTGGATTTGTTCGACTATAGTATATTTCCCTATAACTGGTAACATCTGCAGAGTGTTAGTTGCCACGCATATAAACTGTCAGATATACTGCTAGTCAGCTGGCAGACTGGTAATAGCCAGACAGAGCTGGAGTGATAGTAGCTATTCGGATAGAATGGTAGTCTATAGCAGACAGATAGCTCCCAGGAATAGCAATGTACAATACCAGTAGCTGGTAGACAGACTGGTTATATTTAAGTAAACAGGTATCCAGTTATGAAGACAAATGGACAGAGAATATTCCGCAATTCAGTTTTTTTTTTTTGCTTGACTGATATATAGTGACACCTTTGCTTTCTGATTGTTCTATGTACACAAACTTTGTTTCATTCAAAATGTATTACAAATATTGTATTGCATAAAATGATCTTCAGGCTACGTGTACAGGGTGTATATGAATCATAAATGCATTTCATGTTTAGGATTGGGCCCCATCCCCAAGATGTCTCATTATGGTATGCAGATATTCCAAAACACTTCTGGTCCCAAGCATTTCAGATATGGGAGATTCAATCTGTATGGGAATGAAGGACTAATGTAGAATAGAAAACATAAACTACTGTAGTAGCTAAATGGCAATACAATAGTACAAAGTGTTTCCAATGCAATGATGGTTTACTGTCCCCAATAGACTCTTTACTGACAAGTCATTAATTACATTGCATTTTTTTTTTCCATAGGTGTTCACATCACATGGACCAACAGTCATCATGCCCACATGGTTTTGCTCCAGAGAGTGGTACTGTTATGTGGGGCAATTTGTTGAAGATGGACAGGTAAATAAATGAAGCTGATAGGTTATGTGTCCATATCCACTATCACCATTGTGTAGTATAAAGGCATTATAAAGTAATTTACAAGATCTACATTTAGGATTATCCATATCTCAAGTTACTTTCTCTGCATCTATCTTAACCACTTAACTGGCAATAGACAGGTTCTCAAATGCGTCCTCAAGGCACCGCAACGATCCAGGTTTTAAGCATATCCATGGCTCAGCACAGATGGTTAAACCAAATTGGCTTACTAATTATGTCACCTGTGGCCAAGCATGGATGTACTTAAAACCTGGACTGTGTTTGAGAAACTATGGGCTAATAGTTTTTCCAAAAACGCTCAGAAATTGTTTTTTTTTTTATGATTGAATTAGGTCAAAAACATTTGTTGAAAACTTATCCAACACAATATATCATAAAATTATCAATTTTTATGGTATGCTATACTGATGGCCTTTGATGGCTGTACCATCCACGACCAATTGTTTAAAACCATCATTAGAAACAAATTAATGGTTAAGACATTGATGATCGAGTTATACACAGGCGCCGGCTGTGGCTATTGGGCAAGGACAACCAATGTTTTCATAAAACTGTTGCTATCATTGCTGGTGTTATCATTGCTGGCATCAATTATATCATTTACTTGTTGTTTGGCATAAAGAAAGAATGGTAACCTTTAAAACACATAAAATTATTTTTCCCCGGTATATCAGGAAAACTGCTAAGTATCGATAATTGACACAAGAAACACTGGATGTCTGGGCTCTGTTATTATTATAAATACACACATTAACAGGAGGCAGGCTGGAGTGATTAGCGACTGCACCTCTCCGCAGTTGCCCAGTGTGTTTACTGGGGACAGGTTTGGATTGATCAGCAGCTGCTCCTCTATGCAGTCTTAGGGATGGCCATTGGCCATCAATGATTTGAAATCATCAATGGTCTATGACCGATGTTGAATACTTTTACCATCGATGAGGGAGAACCAGATGGTTTCCTGCCATCGATGGTTCAGTTCTACCGAATTTTATTTTATTTTTTTCATCAGTGTCAGGGCACAGAGGTTAGCCCCGCCCCCTGACACCTGCAAGGCCACGCCCCCAGGATCTGACTGGCCCGCATTTCTTTCTACAGTAAAACAAGGGTGACCATCAATGGGTAAAACCATCGATGGTTACCTTACAGTTAAACACCATCGATGTTATCCATCAGTGGTACCATCGATGGTGACCACCAAAGGATAAACCACCGATGGCCATCCTTATGCAGCCGTCGGGGCTAAAATGATGTGAATCACCATCATTTTAGCCCTGCCCCTTCCTTGAGGACATGGGATTTACTGTGATGGGGGTGTGGCCAATGGGCATCATAGCCTTGCCCTCCCCCTGAAGTGCCAATCAGCTTCTCCTGGGAGGAGTATTAAAAAGTCAGCAACTATGGCCCACAATTAGCTGCCTCCACTATGTAGATACAGTGGTTATTTTTAATTGGCTAGAGTCCTAGAATGTGCTATCACTGAAACGTGCACTTCCATTTCCTAGTGGGAGATATTTGATGAGCTAACTGACCATCATGTTATCACTGTTGTGAGCAGACTTATAAGGATATATTGGTGTTCTGTTTGTCCAGGCACATCTATATAAGGAGACATTAGAGAAGATTCTTAACGCCTTACTGCTTTTCTGACCCCTAGACCTGATGCGCTTCAGCTTTTGTAATGTGTCCCCTTCTCTCGCTGCATTGTGATAAGGACAGTCTGTCAGTGAGCCAGTATCAACATGCTCCCCGTCTAGCTGGCTGGGAAAACAGCATGCGGTGTGTGAAAGGTCAGTCCGACTCATGTCACCACTTTGTCATCCTACAAGCAATTATGTTGTTAAATCAGAGAGTTATGTCCATGCCATCAGCAGGAGATGCGCTTTACACAGCTATATGAGTTACAGTGTATCGGTGTGGGTTACAGAGAGATAAAGGATGACTTAACATAGAAATAAACCTTTTTTTTATGTCCAAAAAGGTTTTTCAATGTCAAAATGAATACAAAACCAGCACTTCCAAATAGAACAAATACAGGGTTAATTGCAGGTAGAGCAATGCAATTTCACCTTGTGCTGGCATAATTTCTAATCAAATGTATAAAGCTCACTATATATGTATACTGTAGGGGAGGTATATGGTCCAGTATATTGTATAATGCCAACTGTGTTTCCCAGCGTACACTGAATTGTCTGTATCGTTAACTATTTTGTTGAATAAAAACACTCTATTCAAAAAAAAAATGTATAAAACGCTGCGGCCTTTTAGTATATATACTGTATAGGTAAAATGCAAAGTCCTAGCTGGAGCCAGAGATTTGCAGTCTTTGGGCTGATTCAGAGCCCTACGCAATGCTGCTAGTTTGCAACTGCTTATGTGCTATTGTGATTGATTCAGACAGTATCAGAAATGTGGCAGGATAGTGATGGGCATTCTTGGGTGGTGTCTGGGAGGTGGCTAATAGTGCATGCAATAATGGTCCATTATGAACATATTCTGGAGTGGCGAGGGGTGTTAATGCAAGCGGCTGTGTAAAAGGCTGTGGCCAGATCCAGAAACTGCACTTGGCTAGGTTCGATGGCGCGTCCAATGGTGGCATATAAAGACACACTAATCCCTATTACAGAGTGCATTGGCACTAAAAGTGGGCATCTCAGTACTTGCACACTTGACCGGACGGATGTACACAATGGAAGAAGTTTGTAGGTCATATGCATGAACTCGTAGGCTGGCGACTGGCAATGGATGATGCTGCATTAGGCGTCCTGTCAGCTGGAGCTTACAGTTTAGGAAACGGTATTTACAAGAACTTCATTTTGCTGTTTAGTAAAATATATATTACTAGCTAAATACTCAGACCTCTGTAAATTTGTGTAAAGATAAAATGACTCCATAACACTGTGCCCTAGTGCAGTGGTTTCCAAACTTTTTTGACTCACGGCGCCCTAGAGTATCAGAATTATTTTCACAGCACCCCTAGGCCAAAAATTTCTTATTGAGAAACTTAGAAAGAAATATTAAATGAAGTAGATTGTGTTTATATGTCATCCTTATGCTCAATTGTGTGGTGAGGGACAAGATTTGCTTCTGTTTGTCCCCATATTTTATGACTGGCAGCCACCAGCACTGGTTTTGACTATTATATTGACCATAAATAATTTGAATTGGTCCTGGACCACCAACCCAGGGCACCCCTGCAAGTGTCCCGAGGCACCCCAGGGAGCCACGGCACACAGTTTGGGAACCACTGCCCTAGTGGAACACCTAACATCTCCTAATGGCATCTGTAGCTTTTCAGCAACGCTTTTCTGAGGTAAGGGAGTATTGTTTTGAGAATGAATTGAAGATATTGCACAATGATTCAGATGCAGACACAACTGCCATCATAGCTGCAGTCTCACAGATCGTAACTGCCAAAATATGCTAATGTCGTATTTGTATGCAAATCATTTCTTTGCGTACAAATATGAATCAGGCCCTATGTGCAGAACTCGTAAGCAAAGCTTTTCGTAGTTTTGTCCCATAGGGCATTGCCTTCATCAGATGGAGTAAACTGCTTTAAGCCTATTTGGGCATTCTTGCAGGAGAGGGAGCGTCAGATCCCTCTCCTGCGAGAGGGCCTCCATTGCATGGCATGGACAAACGGGACCAAACCTCGCGCTCCAGTTGCCTTCAGAAGGGGGGTATTCAATTCTTGCCATCCCCTTCCACACCCGTTCTGTTTCTGCTGACGGGCGTGGTATAATCATTTCAGCTCGCTTCCCCTGGGGTAGCGAGGGCGCCCAACCCTTTACGCAGCTAAACCTGATTACTATGGGTGCAATATGCGCGATACCGGGGATAACTTTAGAAAGGAGATTGGGCGTGATATGTTATTTGAATACCGCCCAGCAAGAGATACTTTGCACATGTGCAGTGCTAGATTCCCGACTCAGGTCCATTATGCTGTCCGGAAGTAATTTGCAAGGACTTATTTCTATTGTTGTCCCTGCGAATCAACTTAAGTACATAGCGGAAATATTTTAATTCTGATTTCCATGTAATAACCATTACCCCTTACATACTGTATCTTTCATTAAAACGTGGTCATAAAATATTCAGCTGCGTGTAATATGAAAATTAAAACATGCGTGCTGATGTTTACAAAGAATTAACTTTGACACACACACTATATATATATATATATATATATATATATACACTAATGTCTACAAAACTTAAGTACGCCAACTGGTGCCGTCACTTATCCTTACGATGACACACAATAGTGTAATCATTGGTAACATCGACGTACATTAGATTGGGCAGCCACGCAGCCTCTGAGTGGGACTGACCTCTCTTAAACTCTGTCGCTCACCTGACACGCAGAGCTCTAATGCTGCAAAGGAGATCAAAAAGGCTAATTTATGCACGCCCATGGAATGGTGTTTCAACTGTCCTGACACACCCGGGTTTATCTGACCACCCCACGTTACCTCCCCCAAATGCTGGCTACAATACCTGTCACTCATTTTGTGAATGATTCCTCTGTGCGAGCGGCATTGCAACTCATGGGTCTATTCAATGACGGTCGGATCCTCTCCAATGGAGTGGATCCGCCAGTTCAGTATTCAATTAGCGGGCACTTCCATCAGGTTTCGCCGGTTTTCGAATCAGCATTGTCGAAAACAGCCAAAATCCTGTCGGAATTGGCCGTTAATTCGACAAAACACGTGGATCTGCGGCTAGTCCGCCGATCCACGTGGTTTTCGACAAGTTCCTTTTTTTCAGACTGTCGGAAAAATACACTGTCATTGAATAGGTCGAATGCAAATTTGACCTATTTCTGTCGAAAAGTGCAGTTTTTTCAGACTGACTGAAAAACAATCACCAATTGAATAGACCCCTCAATTCATGTATGTGCGCAGTGCGGTTTTAGCCCATGCACAATGGATAACAATCTCTCCGCTTGTGAAATATCGGAATATTTATTCTGTTCTGCTGTATGTACTTTATAAAGGGGTATAATGCCAGAATGTCTCATAGTACATCCAATAATAATGGAATATGCTTGACCAATGAACGTTTAGAATAAGAGAGCGAAAGAGTTTATATTTTCTTAATCAGATTGTACCATCTGTGGTATCATAAGAGACCCTGTTCAGAGTATAAGCACGTGGTTTTATGGGAAACTCTGCCATAAGGAACTTATAACCCTGTGTTCTTATAGTAAGTCCTGTGCAAAATAGCTTGCAGTCTAGTAGTGTGATGTGAGACACTATCCAAGGTGTCTTCAATCTTGGTATGACTGGAAACTTTTATTGCCTATTGCTATTTTAATTTTATTTTTTTGTGTCTTTTTGACTAACACGATGGCACCCAATGCATGCATTCTGAGAAATCCAGCACAGGGAAATGATGAGATGAGGATTGTAAGATTAGAACAGTCTGTCCAATGTTGCCAGTTGCAGAGAGTAGAGTTTGTCTGGTCAGCATCCGTGTGTCTGTATTTAGCAAATTTGAAGTGGACGGCCAATGTATATTTACAAACATTAACAGAAAGATTAGTGATGTGAGGCGCCAGTCACATGGCTGTGTCAAAACTGGTGCTAAATGCACATCTCTATAAAGCTAAATTCATACATTTTACTGGTAGCATTCGTTTATAATGTACTGGCTTAATGCAACTTGCAGTCTGCTACAACCATGTTATTCAGTGACTGTATGTGGTCACAAGGCGATAGGCCAATTTGTGGGGGAGATTTTAATCCAGGCCACAAAATTAATTGATTTCTTATCTATAATATGTTACATTAGTAGCATAAAAATCACTAATGTAAAGCCACTAGAAGACGTGTATTATGAGTGTGTTACCGAGGTAAATGGCTGTATACTTTCTGTCTCCGCATTGATTAAATCAAATTTAGTAATGTGACTATTTTACAATAGGTTAAAGTAGAGGTATTGCCATCAGATCCCACCTTGGCAGCCTATTCTATGTATAGTAGTTAAGCCTCGTTTGAATCCATAAGTAAAGTGACCCCAAAAGCTATCACTTTACTATTTACTCTGATTGCCCCTGTCCTGGTATGTGTTTTTTTTACACAAATAGCCCCAAGAGGTTATTGTTTATTGCTGTAATATGTGATGATGATAAACTATATTTTTGATGGTCAAAAGTCTTAAATAGTCCCCAAAGCAAGCGTCCCAAGAGATTCATCAATGTGTGGGAGCCAGGAGAGTGGGTAGCAGTCCAGTATCCTGTCAGTTCTCCAGTGATGCACAATCCACTATTCATCATGCCACACTGCCACTACTCCCACCTAGAACTCTCTTGATCTTACAAGAGCAGATCAGGGAAGTAGGGAAGTATGCCCAGAAGCTGTAAGATGAAAAGTGGTTGTAACAAGCACTAATATAGAGCATATTGGATCCAACTTTCCTCTTTCAAGGTCACTGTTCTGGGGATTATCCATGGGAAGAAGGGGTAGGAGGCGGAGAGGACCAGCAGTTGTATCACACATCTCAGCCAGCTACTGATGTGGTTGCTCCCTTTGGGAATCTCTGGGACACAAGTGGGCGGCTGTTCTTTTCTTGGCACCAGACCAAGACAATGTAAATTGAGTTTTATCAGAATCAGATTGAAGATTTTATAAACGGTTACCAAACTGTCAGAGAATATTCCCAAAAAAGATCATTTGCCACTGCTGTTCAGGACCCACCCACGGGTCCTTTACACCCCCACACCACCTACAGAGAATCTGAATTTCATTGTGTGACTGTGGGAAAATGAATATAAGAATCAAAACATGTTCGAATTCCTGCTAAACATTACATGGTTATTTTTTTGTGATATATATATATATATATATATATATATATATATATTATTATTTTTTTTCTTCTTTTTTTTTTTTTTTTGAGTGTTCGTATCAGATTGATTCCAGTTTATCTTTATATCGCACAATTACATTCTGGTTAAATAGACAAATTTCTTATCGCTATATGGTTATTTCGATTTTACAGTTCATTAGATTGAAAAAGTTTTACTTTGAAACCACATCACACAATGGGCCTGACTCTGAGTCACATGCAATGCTACTGTGCGTGCGCAAAAAACCCTTAAAACTTTTACGGTGCATGGGTTACACTGTGTGTACACGCAGAGGCACTGTTGCGATTGAGAGGTATTAGAAGTATACTGGAAATGTGCCTGCGTGCCTGGACGGTGACTGGGGAAATGGCTATTCAAATGCACAAAAATGGGCTGTTTTATTGGTGTGTCGCTGAAGTCACTACATACACCGGAGCTTAATTACTTACATTGGAGGCCATACTCTGCACCTACCATAGGTAAGTTTCAATGGTGCCACTAAGGTGTTGTATAAAGATGTACCAAGCGGAAGTAGGCATCTCAGTCCTTGCACATTCAGGAGCACGCTTCTACACCAGGAGATTCTAGCGTTAGCATAAAGTCACAGACATGACTACAGGTAAAGATGACGAATTGAGCTTCTCAGGAACAGCACTTCCCTTCTTATATACTGTATAACTATAAATTACCCAATGTTGTAAGGTAACGATAAGCAAAAACATAAGCCACTACCTCACTTGTACGTTGAATACATTTCTACTTGATTGTTTATGTACAGATTTTCTTTCTGAAAAAAAAAAGTGACTTACTTGACAGATACTTTGTATCATTTAGATTGTTTCGTTTACTCTATAATTTTCCACACTTATTTGGTCTGTAGATGGCGCTGTGTTGTTGCAAGTTATGGCTCACATTTCCTTTTGTAAAAAGTTGCACACTTACCTGTGTAACACTTACATATGAACATGCTACTCACTGGCGTTTCTATAATGGGTGCAGTGTGTGCGGAGCACACGGGCCTTGAGTCCAGAGGGGGCCCCCACCGCACACGCTGCACCCATTTTCTGAATACTCATCCCTCTGGAGTCCCGTGGCGACTTCCAAGACGGTGTTAAAACTCTGTGAAAATGGCCCACTGGCCATTTTCACGGAGTTCTGCGCATTCGCAGTAGAGAAATTTCAGAAAATGGCCGCCGCAACATTTTCCCGGAGATCTGCGCATGCGCAGTAGAGTCCGAGCACTCTAGTGCTCAGACTCTCAGCGCTGCCGGCAGAGAAGAGGGGGCCCGAACGGAGGAGGCTGCACCCGGGCCTCTTCCTCTCTTAAAACGCCCCTGATGCTACTGTATGTGCAGCACTGTATGTTAACGCAAAGCATCTAGGGATATGTTTTGATTGGTTGCTGCAGGCTGTAGCTAGGCTAGGGTAACAGTGGGCAGAATCATTTCTGACAACAGTCCTGATTGTAAAGTGTAGGATATTTCAGACCACATCTCTGGTCTACACAAATGTGCCTATTTCTGGAGAGTTTACAGTAAGTATTACATATTTGAGGGGAATATATCATGCACTAGTAAATAGTTCCCAAACATGCCAGTACCCTTCTGTTTAGCCCTTGCTATACTAGCCTAGCTGTACTTGCTGCCCAATGGGGGTACTTCAGAGTTGATCGCAGCAGCAAATTTGTTAGCAGTTGGGCAAAATCACGTGCACTGCAGATGTGGCAGATTTGGGTGGGTTATTTTGTTTCTGTGCAGGATAAGTACTGGCTGCTTTATTTTTGCACTGCAATTTAGATTTAATTTTGAGCCCCACTCAAATCTAACTCTCTCTGCACATGTTATATCTAACCCCCCCATCCCCCTGCAGTGCACATGGTTGTGCCCAACTGCTAACAAATTTGCTGCTGCGATCAACTCTGAATTAAGCCCATTGGGGCAGATGTATTAACCTGGATAAGGCATAAGGAAGTGATAAACCAGTGATATGTGCAAGGTGATAAAGGCACTTCAGCCAATCAGCTCCAATATGTAAATGAACAGTTAGGATCTGATTGGCTGGTGCCTTTATCACCTTGCACATATCACTGGTTTATCACTTCCTTATGCCTTCTCCAGGTTAATACATCTGCCCGTTCCTAGTTATCTGTTTTATAAATGCAGCTTCAGTTATAGCAAATTTGTTCACTCAGAAAATAAAATTAGGGCAGAACCGTACACTGGGGGTCATTCCGAGTTGTTCGCTCGTTATTTTTTTGTCGCAACGGAGCGAATAGTCGCTAATGCGCATGCGCAATGTCCGCAGTGCGACTGCGCCAAGTAAATTTGCTATGCAGTTAGGTATATTACTCACGGCATTACGAGGTTTTTTCTTCGTTCTGGTGATCGTAATGTGATTGACAGGAAGTGGGTGTTTCTGGGCGGAAACAGGCCGTTTTATGGGAGTGTGTGAAAAAAACGCTACCGTTTCTGGGAAAAACGCGGGAGTGGCTGGAGAAACGGAGGAGTGTCTGGGCGAACGCTGGGTGTGTTTGTGACGTCAAACCAGGAACGAAACTGACTGAACTGATCGCAGATGCCGAGTAAGTCTGCAGCTACTCAGAAACTGCTAAGAAGTGTTTATTCGCAATTCTGCTAATCTTTCGTTCGCAATTTTAATATGCTAAGATTCACTCCCAGTAGGCGGCGGCTTAGCGTGTGCAAAGCTGCTAAAAGCAGCTTGCGAGCGAACAACTCGGAATGACCCCCACTGTCAGTTGTTAGAAAATGATTTATTTATTGTCGTATTTTGGATTAAAGCATTAATAGAAACATTTAAGAGAAAAAGAGGTATACATCAGAAGCTGACACTTTGTAATCTGAATGGTACAGTAGCTCTGAGTTGCAACTTTGTTTTCCTGTGTTCCAGTTTTCATGAATACATTATCATCTTATGTTTCCATGTTATAATAGGTGTAGGGCTTGCAGCACTCCTAATTGTTTAGGCATTGTGGTGCTTTACAGGGCAGCAATTTCCTGAAAAGCCTGAGGCAAATATCTTGATAAATGTGCTATGGGAAAGTTTATTATCCCTGTCTGAAAGTGATTGCTGTGAATTGCGGGTCTGTTTAGAATTGTTGCAAGGACTGTTTGCATCTAGTATCATTTGGAAATCTACTGTATGTTCCAAGTCAGGTCTGGACAACTTGTGGCTCTCCAGCTGTTGTGAAACTATACATCCCAGCATTCCCTGGCACAGTTTTAGCACTCCCTAATAGCAAGACGGTAGCAGGGCATCATGGGACTTGTAGTTTCACAACAGCTGGAGAGCCACATGTTGGTCAGGCCTGGTTCAGGTTTTCTTAGTATCTGGGTGAGCTGTGATTTTCCTTTGGCACATAAAGAAATTGGGATTGGTGTCAATCATATACAGTATGGATATCAACAGTTAAATAATTTTCCTTTACTGATTTCCGTTACAACCTTCTTATCATGTGTCACAGATTCCTAAAGTCAGGTTTTTATAGACTGCTATGAATTAATTCTAATAAACAAGGAATATTTGATATCTGAGTGAGATGTTTATTGATGGTAAGTGGTGAAATGGAATGTATTTGTCTTCTTTTAGGGCACTCCGGAAGACTTATTGTTTTTCTATGAACACCTCCGGAAAGATGGTGGGGTCCATCGTGTGGATGAATGCCTTCTGCAATATCGTTACCATGAACACGCTGCTACACATTCTGTATCTGAGTGAGTGTTATACACAGGCTGGTCACCTGTCCTGTGAAAGTTAGGATATAATCACAGGAACCCTGACTGTGTACTGTACTTTAATACTTGGTTTTCTTTATTCATACTACCCTGGGACACCATTTAATGGCATACCTCCCAATTTATGGAGGTCCAGATCCAGATGCCTGAAAAAAGGGAGTGCCCTCAGGGAAATGGGGAGTGGCTTCGAGAGAATGATGCAACCACGAGCCACGCCTCCCGTGTTCATCATTGAGGGGGGCATGCCCAGCGCTCTATGAGTTGCTAGCATGCCCCCAGTCCCACTGCTTTACAGGAGCCTCCCAACTGCCCAACACCCAGCTACCCCCCTCGCCCCCGCATGTGGCCCACTGCGGCACATGGGTGTGACGATCCCAAAAAAACTCCCGGGACAGTTGGAAGGTATGACATATATGGGTACTCTTGGTAAAGAGTGCGTTTATATACTATTTCATGTCACCATATTTTTCACTGTGCATATTTTATTTCATGTTGCCATGTCTTATTTCCCGTTATATACTGTTCCATGCCATTGTGCTTCAGCGTGCCATCATGTTCTGCTCTGACACACTATGGGTCTGATTCTGAGTCAGACACAGTTATAACAAACCACTAAAATACGGGACCATAGGCATTGCATGCGGATTACGTGCAGCTCAGAATGAAGCACCATATGCATACATAGGTTTGTGCCATAATGTACTGCTCTGTGATCCTATAGTTTTACCAGATCTGAGCATAATTGAAGTTTTGCAGTAGTGAGAGAACTGAGGGGCAGATGTATTAACCTGGAGAAGGCATATGGAAGTGATAAACCAGTGATATGTGCAAGGTGATAAACACACCAGCCAATCAGCTCCAATATGTAAATTAACAGTTAGGATCTGATTGGCTGGTGCCTTTATCACCTTGCACATATCACTGGTTTATCACTTCCTTATGCCTTCTCCAGGTTAATACATCTGCCCCTGTTTTCGTTGCTTCTCTGGATAGAGCCATAGTGCACACACAATATATCAGGTAGTTTACCCTCACAGCCTACATATGCTTCCTTTAGTTTTTCAGTCTCAGCAGGAGCCAGACAGTAGCACACTATGGTACTGTGGAGATCATCAGCATTACACAATGAAGAACACAGGCGTATGACACACTTTACACGTCCTACATCCGACCCTTCTGGAACAGGCTTTCTGCCGTGTCTTCCTAGCGCGTTCCATCCGTGTCGGCTTCAGATGAGACAAAACTCTTGTGCCAAGTAAAACATCCTGCTCGGGGAGAGGGAGGCTGAGCTGACTGTGTTTTTATAAGCTGCATACTTTCATTTTCAGGGGTGTGACCATCCCTTCCTAAGCACACAGAAAATACATATACTGACCTGGAACCTGACACTGACCTTTTCCACTGTTTAGTACATCCTACTGTATATTTGTATTGTGTAAAACTCGACAACATGTACAGTAACTCTCCAGGAGCTGTGGAACTAAAAGTCCCAGCTTGACCTTAAGGCATATGACATAGAGAGTCAATCTCTGTTGTTAAATGTGCAGCACACATTGTGAAGAGCTACTGTAGGATAAATTGCTGAAAAAGTTAATGCTGGCTGTGATAGAAGTAAGATAAAAACAGCAAACCGTTCCCCCAGCTCAATGCACAATAGGCCAGAATAAAGAGAATTATGCTGGCCATACACTAGGACGATATCGTATACGAATGTACGATTTCAACGCGTCGTTCGATGCATCATGTGCACATCGTGCATGTTTTGGGTATGATTATGTTGTGATGCGTGGCTCCACGGGTCAAATCTTGCATCAAATTATCATACATGCAGCCCATATTATCCATCTTAATCCTATGCACAATGGGGGTCATTCCGAGTTGTTCGCTCATTGCCGATTTTCGCAACGGAGCGATTAAGGCAAAAATGCGCATGGTTCGCAGCGCGCATGCGGTTAGTATTTTAACTCAAAACTTAGTAGATTTACTCACGCTCGAACAAAGATTTTTCATCATTGAAGTGATCGTAGTGTGATTGACAGGAAGTGGGTGTTTCTGGGCGGAAACTGGCCGTTTTCTGGGAGTGTGCGGAAAAACGCAGGCGTGCCAGGGAAAAACGCGGGATTGTCTGGAGAAACGGGGGAGTGGCTGGCCGAACGCTGGGTGTGTGTGTGACGTCAAACCAGGAACGAAACTGACTGAACTGATCGCTATTTGTGAGTAAGTCTCAAGCTACTCAGAAACTGCTAAGAAATTTCTTTTTGCAATTCTGCTAATCTTTCGTTCGCAATTCTGCTAAGCTAAGATACACTCCCAGAGGGCGGCGGCTTAGCGTGTGCAATGCTGCTAAAAGCAGCTAGCGAGCGAACAACTCGGAATCACCCCCATTGTACCATGTTTTATGCTCATACGATGCATTGTTAAATGGTTCATTCGATCAGCATCATTTTGAGTGGCATTTTTTTCAAGGTGATAATGTGCTTTTTGTGAGGCATACGTTTGCTCGATAGATCGTAAGTTGGCGCCGCGGATGCCTAGTTGGCGCCGCGGATGGCTGCCTCGGTGCTGCTCTGCCAAGCAGCCTTTGTTTTTAGTCTTACATGTATAATATGTCTAATATGTCGAGTCTATTGTACAGTTGCAATGTGCAGTATGAACTCATATGTGTAATGTTTGTAATGTATGCTACGTTTTTCCCCCTGCTTATGCTATGTATTACCCCTTCATGTTGCTGCTTGGCGATGCATTGTACCACAAAGAATTCCTAGTGTACGTTAGTACACCTGGACAATAAAGCTGATTCTGATTCTGGTATGCACATCTGTGTCCAAAAACCCCGAAATCGTGTTCGAAAACTCTCTGGGGAATTGAAGGGAAATTGTGATGGGAATCGGATCGGATGCTGGTCGTCCTAGTGTATGGCCAGTATTAAATTCTCTCAGTTAACAAATCTGATGCCTTTCCATGGCATGGTGGCTTTCCATATATAGAGATCTCAGCATTGTTATTATCACTTAGAATGTAAATCTGGGTGCACAACAGTTTTTTGAACAATGTGCCCTATTTCAATGGATCGGGACTAAAAATCGTTCACATTGTTCAGTGTGTATGCACTATCGCGCACTACCGTGAGTCATTCATCGCACCTTCAGGTTGGTGCATGCAGCTCAATCTGATATCACCAAGAATTTTCAGCACGCCGTGCAGTGTACATGTTAAGGACCAAACGACGTAATGATGCACGATATATCGTCCAGTCGTTTGGAAGATTGCACAGTGTGTATGCATTATATCATTTGTCCGGTAGTTTAAGGGAAATGGTTGATGACATTGCGTCGTTTGCACATTGTCTGATGTGTACTCAGCTTTATGCTGGCTTATAGTGCTGTGTGTTTAGGGAATTGTTTGCTTTTTTTTTGTCTGAATTAACCCCTCCCTTACAGAGTTTAGAAATTGATATGAGCAACTTCCATTCCATTTATCGCTATGCTAGAAAAGTGTCAGAATACACAGTGCATCCACCACCAAAAGCACCTACGATGGTAACGTGAGCATCAGAGCTCCACAATGGAGCAATGGAAGATGCACTGGGTGCTTGTGAATTATTTACCTGGATAAGTGACGGCACCAGGATGCCCTCTGGGAAGAAGGCAAGCGGACGAAGGCAGTGTGATGCTCTGGGCAATGTTCGGTTGGGAACACTTGTGTCCTGGCATTCATGTGGATGTTACTTTGACACATACAACCTACCTAAACATTGCAGACCAAGTACACCCCTTCATGGCAACGTTATTCCCTGATAGCAGTGCCCTCGTTCAGCAGGATAATGCGCACTACAACACTGCAGAAATTATTCTGGAACATGGTTTGAGGAACATGAAAAAAAGTTCAAGGTGGCCTCCTTATTCCTCACATTTCAGTCTGATGGAGCATCTGTGGTATGTGCTTAAAAAAAAAAAAAAAAAACATCTGAGCCATGGAGGTCCCACCTCGCAAATTACAGGATCTGCTGTTAACATCTTGGTGCCAGATACCACAGGACACATTCAAGGTGTTGTGAAGCCTGTGCCTCAAAGGGTGTAAAATGCTGTTTGTCAAATGCTCACTGTATTGTGTATTAGTCACTAAATTGGTCATTACAATGCTTTTGTATTGTATTGTAAGGGAAGAAACATCTGATAGTGACATACACATCTGTGCACATAGATCTTACAAAAGATTAGGGTCTGTCTTTCTCACATGCACATCTTCCCCTTCATGTAGTACATAAACTGGGAGTTGTGTGGCATGTTACACTGCAACTCCAGAGAGCTCAGTCTGACCATTCCTCCTCAGTAAAGCTGATAAACCTCCTCTGTTTGCTTTGGAAGCAGAGGACATGCAGGAAATGGGATACAGGGTTGCCTGAAACTAGCCCCCCCTTCTTAAAATATATTTTAGATAAGACTTGCTTCTTGGTGAGAACTTCCTTTGATCTCTTTTGTGCAGCAGACATCCCAACAGTCATCCTACACTGCAGGGAACTTTTGTAAGTCTCTTTAATGCTTGACGGCTGAGAGTACTAGCTGCCCATTACATATATAATAAATATATTGAACACATAGGACCTGATTCTGAGTCGCATGCAATATTCGCGGAGTTGAGTGACTGCACATGTGTGAAAACCCCTAAAAACTGTACTGTGCATATTTGCTGGAAGAGGGGTGGCAAAAAGGCACACACAGAGATAGCGTATTATGGGTGTGTTATGGGAGTGATGCTGTTGTGTGTAATCCAGTGTTTCTCAAATGTTTTTGAATCACGGCGCCCTAGAGTATCAGATTTTTTTTTCACGGCACCCCTAGGCCAAAGTTTCTTATTGAGAAATTCAAATTAATAAAAAAAAAAAATATTAAGAAACTTGTGTTTATAAGTCATCCTAAGCAGGGCCGTCTTAACAGCAGTGTAGGACCCTGGGCACAGCAATGTACTTGGGCCCTTACCCATCCTCCAGCGGTAGGGGTGGGGGGTGCTATCAATGGCAGCTTTGATGTCCTGCGGGTGGTAGGGGGTGTTGTATCTTCCGCTCAGCATGTAGGACCTGGAGCAGTAATTTCTGCTAATTACTCCTTTACTGCACAGTAAACTGTAGAAGGGGGCATTGGTCTGAATGAAGTGGCCCTGGTACATGACTTCCAGGATGGTAGGAGGTGTTTAATACACAGGGGAGTGGTGGATAGTGGAGTGGGCTTAATATTCATCATTTTGGTGGGAGGGCAGCTTGCTTGACTGCAGATATCTCAAGTTCCTGGAAATAGATTTCTTAACTTTGAATGGGATAAAAAAACTAGAGGGCCCCATATTTCAGGAGGTGCTGGTGACTTGGGGACCAGAGCTCAGGAGCCAGAGCAATCCACCAACTAAAATATAAAACTGCATATTAGGCATGTGCAGCTGAAGCAGGGACCAGCTGCTTGAAGGCTGATATCTCTGGTTCTGGGAATAGTAGAGACAAGCTGTCCGTGTCCACCAAAAGGGGAGAGTCCCAGATTTTGGAGTATACCCTCAGAAAAACTCTAAGTTAGACAGAACCCGAGATATATGGCTGGGAAGAGAAATTAACAGTCTTGGATGGGGACCACTGCTTTCAAGGCGTATTTTCCCGGTTCCCCGGGGCCGATTTTCAAAAATCTGTTACCCCTGGAAAGAAGGGATCCTGAGCTATCAGCATAGGGTCCTTATATTCCTGGGGCCCTAGGGCAAGTGCCCATTGAGCCGATACGAAAAGACGTCCCTGATCCTAAGGTTCAGTTATGTGGAGAGAGACAGAATTTGCTTCTGTTTGTCCACATATTTTATGATTGGCAGTCACTAGCACTGGTTTTGCCTATTACATTGATCATACATAATTTGAATTGACCCTGGACCACCAACCCGAGGCACCCAGTTTGGGAACCACTGGTATACAGGCTCTCAACCACCCACAGGGGATGCCATTAACCTGCACCTGTGTTAGAGATGGTGCAAGTTTCACTGGTATGAACAATGTTTGCGTCTTTACGCACCAAACTGTACTGCAGCATCTATAGACACTGCAAGTGTCTCAGTCTTTCCACAGTGTTACATCAGGGATGGGTTTATAGCAGTAACAGCGCAAAGCCACGCAACTGCTGCAAAAGACAATAAAGTGTGTGCGACTCAGAATCAGACCCCTTATTCTTAACTCCTGGCCCCTTATGCATATATATTTGTGATTATGACAAGATATATTTAATACTATATTAAGTTGTGTTTTAGGCTCATTGATCTTTCAAAGTTTGCAATGAAACGGTTATAAAATAAATATTTGTCATCAGAAGTGGTACATGTGGTAGAGAGGCTGGGATGAAGCCTTATCACAATCTGTCTTATTTGGCAATATTGAGCATGTCAAGACGTAATCTTGCACGTCAGAAATGATGCAGATCAGCCCTAATCTTTGATGGATATTTTTAAGTGGGTAGGAGAATTGTGCTGGGGGCCATTTCACATGCTGATGATCTGTCTTCCACGCCACATGACTATGCGAAAATCAGCTTCATCTTAACTCATTCAGTGCCGCAGAGTTCCAGATGGTCTACTCCCAGCTATAATTTAGCAGTGCATGTTGGAACTTGTAACCCCAAAACACCATTATAGCCACAGTTAACCTGCTCCTAATCCCAACAAATCTGTGGCAATTTCACATAAGTGTGAAAATGTCAAATTTAACCAGAAGGCAGCGCATAAGAGCAGATTGTACATTTCAGCTTCCTATGAATAATTATGTCTGAATATATCTATTGGATATTTGTTTAGTGACGATGTTTGCTGTTGCACAATTTCACAATCTGTAAACGAAAACAAATAAATATCAGACAACAATCCAGTTGCTTTAACATAGCATTTCGACTGTTCCATCCTGAAGATCTACTCCAGGTTGATGATATACAGTACATCACTGTGGCTACTCAGCTGCTCTAGCTGTCTGAACGCCATTATTTTGGTATTTTTGGGTGATCAACTTGAAGAACATGCTATGGATAATTGGGATTATTGTTTTAGGAACATTCCATGTAAAATACAAGCTATCGGATATGAGAGAACTACAGATATGGGATCTATTATCCAGAATGTTTGGAACTTGAGACTATCTGGAGGTATTCTACTCTATTCTGCTGCTTCTTATGGTGCCCATACACTTGTGAGATTATCGGTACTAGCCTTCGATTTCGACTGGATCTGTGAGAGAAATCGGGGGATTGTATGCACATTTTAGGTACCTTTCGACGCGATGCGCGGGCACGCCGGTCAAATCTCGCGTCTCAAGATATTATGTGCTGCACTTAATATTTATCGAATCGCAGTGCGATCGCATGTGTTTATTAAAAACACATGCTATATATTGCACTGTGATGTGCGAAGGGCACCCGCCAGGAGCGGCCAGAGGCCGCTCACACTCGGCGGTGACGTGCCCATCACGTGATTACCATGCGATCTATCGCATGATCACATGGTAATCACTTTGGCAGTTCAATGCCCCGCGATGTCGCGTCGCGGGGCATCGCATAAGTGTATGGGCACCATTAGAGTTCAGTCCTCACTAAATAGTTTAGCAGTGTTCCTCTTTGTAACTGTTGGGAGGAATACTGCAATTATATTTGTCTGCGTGACATTAGGATCAAACTGCCACAATGATCTTATTTTTCCCCGCCATTCTTTTGTTGTTGTTTTTTTCCCCGTAACCTTCTGGATAACTGGTATCCAGACTAGAAGACCCTCACCACTACCAATAACATCATTAAAAAAAGTTTGCAAACATTGACCGAAACTGAGACATGTCACATGTCTTTTTTTTTTTTTTTTTTGTTTGTTTGTGCAGCTCAGGGAAGCTATTGTTCTCTGTTATCAGTCATTTCTGCTAAGTGTGGTAAAAGGATACTGTGTCTGAGTGTCCTGCAGTGGGGATGACTCCACAGGAAATCTGAGAAGTGTAAGAAAATGTGCAACTACCACTTTACTTCAAATATCTACAAAGCTCCTGCAACTTTATATATTTGTAAATGTTATTAGTAGTTATTTAGTAGTAATAATAATAACAACAACACAACACATTGTTTTATGTTTAACAGCCATTTAAATACAGTAGTTGTATTTTACCTTTTGTAGGAGTGTTTTGTGCATTTCCATCTGTTACTTCAGGTGATCTTACAGCCATTTAAAGTTGCTTTTTGGTCTTAAAAGGAACACATTAATTTACATTATAGTACTTAACTGTTTTTGTTTTATACTATACTTTAGTTGGATGAAGACTTAGAGAAATGCGGAAAGCCAGAATCCTGGCATGTAGATGTACTTTTCAATTATTATAAGCGGCATGCTAATTAATATTTTTTACAGTTTATTGAGGCCACTTATGCAATTCATAACACCCTGAGGGGAAAGTGTTTGATTAAAGCAAAGGCGGTAGAAAAGGAAGCTATAAGTTGCACCAAGTCAGATGAGGTGAAGGTCACACAATGACTGATAGATGCCCAGTAGGCAGCTAGTGTGTGCTCTCAGTCTGCGGTATCAGATTGTACCACATTGGGTCTAAAGTATATGGCACATATCCAAGGACCCTGTAATGTCCTCCAATGTATGTGTCTCTGGTTTATATGGCTACTAGGTGAGGAGCCGTTACACACATTCACGTGTTATGCTAAAACTTAAGATGGGCCTACTTGACGGGTGTGGTATGGTATGCCGGCGGTGGGGCTCCCGGCGACCAGCATACCGGCGCCGGGAGCCCGACCGCCAGCTTACTGACAGTGTGGCGAGCGCAAATGAGCCCCTTGCGGGCACGGTGGCACGCTACGCTCGCCACGCTATTCTATTCTCCCTCCAGGGGGGTCGTGGACCCCCACGAGGGAGAATAAGTGTCGGTATGCCGACGCCGGTATACTGTGCGCCGGGATCCTGACAGCCGGCATACTGAAGACCACTCGACAAACTTAAAATGCCCACACATTCTCCCATTTACCATGGCCATACACATAGGTGACCAGCTAACCTGCTAGATAGACGTGAATAGATCAGTAAGATCTATTCACATCTATCTAGCATGCTTGAACACATGCGGCAGTAGGGAAGCATTCATGGCTAACATTATACCTAGTTCATATCTGGCTTCTTACTATGTAGTGTAATAGGAAGAATGTCACATGATCAAACTGTATATTTACTACTTCCATGTTTCTGCACATTTTCACATAGGTATATACTGTAGTAATCTAATGCATTGGAAAGATGTACAAAAAAGCTTGGCTATAAAAGTGTTTTTTCCTCTAGCAAAGACACGGGCCATTTACACATAGCTATGCGCATGCTAATTACATGTAGAGAGAGAACTAGCCTGCTCATGGGTATGGGGGTATTGCACAGGTGAAGCCTGCACATATTAATAATTTGTATTTTTACTTTTTATATATAGCGCCCATTTCAATGTAGTGTGTGTGTGTGAGGGGAAGGGTGTTGTAGTAATGAGCTTAGTGAATGGCGTTAGTGTAACATCGCAAGTTTCCATTTTCTGCTCAGTTCCAATGTTCACCCTTTACCCTGCTAAGCCAGGCAGCACAACGTTAGACACTGGATATTATTTTACCTACTTTAGAAGACACACACAGTATATCGTTGTTGCAAAGCGATCACAAGTGTGGGGCTGCCGAAAAAGGTTCCACAGTGATCTTAAAACTTAACGTACATTGTCTCTCAGACAGAGAGGCCATTCTCACACTGTAATCACTACCGCTGCAAGGCTTATTCCTTTAACTCTCTTTCAAGAAGCTTGTTCAAGTGGAGACAGCAAGTTCCTACTCCTAGAGCTGCACCTGTCCTGGCTCTGAGTCTGGGAACCTGCTTCCTCTCCGTTCCCTGCACTGAAATCACAGGTACCAGCCTGGGGGGCACGGGGTATGGTAGCAAGAAAGTGTTCCTGGCACTGTACGTGTTACAGGAGGACTCTGGGTGTGCCTGGAGCGCACAGGAGAAATCTGGGATAATTTTAGTTTCTTAAACGGTGTAAGTGAACGTTGTGGCAGGAAACATTTTTTTCTTCAAGTACTTGGAGACAAAAGTTTATTTTATTGAGGTTAGTACCTGATTAGGAAAGCAGGTGTTTAGTATTTAATTACTGCACATAAAACAGCTACCTATAAAACAGTAGTTATTTTACAGGCGCTGACAAGGTGGACTATTGTCTATGTGTTGGAGGGCACAGTGGGGGTCTTGAGGTCACATGATGAGTGGGCTGTGTTGCTTTGACAGCTGGATAAAGATGAGTGCATTTCCGTTGCATTGTGAATTCTATATTATTTTGGACTAAAGTTGTGCATAATGTAGTGAAAAATAAAGTGAGCTTTACTGTGGTTAGAATGACGGAAAGATTATAGAATGGTTGTTTCAGGTGACTTACTTTACAGCAAGTAATCAGTGTAGCTAGAGGTCAAGTAAGGGTAGATGGATCCTGGCCAGTTTAGGTTAGGTTATTGAAAATATAGTGTAAGCAATGAAAAATGGTACAGGAATATAAATCCATAATTTGCCAAGCAGGGCTCCTGGATAACTCTGGTATGTGGGAGATGATCTATCCTACAGGCTACAGTACCTGGAGAGTTGTGTATGGGAGTGGATGGAACAGCTGCCAAGACTTGCCCAATTGGTTGCTTTCCACACAATTGCTCAGTACCTCTCACATTTCTAAAGGCTCTGGGGGAAGAGTACAGTGCCAGCAGTGAGAGCTATACCAGCCCATTGGATCCCTAAGCTGCATGCATTGTAGATCTCATAGCCGACACTTTATATACATTGTGGCTGCAATACTTTTGCGCAGCACATGACAAGACTGGGACTGCTTATTTTTGTGTCAACAGTTATCTAATGCCTGGATATGACCTGAGGGTGGTATAATCGCAGCTGGTAAAGCGGGCAGTGAAGTGATTTAAAAAATGAAAACAATGGTACTTTAGTGGGAAGCTTGGGAAGACAGAATAGTGTCCTGCCAAATTTTTGCGTGGAAATGGGTTATTTTCCAATGTTTATTATTTATAGCATATGGTACATACAGTATGATAAATAAATATAGGATCCAGACTCATATATAACATTACCTGTATTAATATAATAAGGACATTCTGGACCTAACAAAAAAGCCCCGCTCTGAATTGTCCTTAGTGGGGAACCTTCTATCAATAAACCTATTTCTCTAACGTCCTAGTGGATGCTGGGGACTCCGAAAGGACCATGGGGAATAGCGGCTCCGCAGGAGACTGGGCACAAAAGTAAAAGCTTTAGGACTACCTGGTGTGCACTGGCTCCTCCCCCTATGACCCTCCTCCAAGCCTCAGTTAGATTTTTGTGCCCGAACGAGAAGGGTGCAGTCTAGGTGGCTCTCCTGAGCTGCTTAGAAAAAAGTTTAGTTTTAGGTTTTTTATTTTCAGTGAGACCTGCTGGCAACAGGCTCACTGCACCGAGGGACTAAGGGGAGAAGAAGCGAACTCACCTGCGTGCAGAGTGGATTGGGCTTCTTAGGCTACTGGACATTAGCTCCAGAGGGACGATCACAGGCCCAGCCATGGATGGGTCCCAGAGCCGCGCCGCCGTCCCCCTTACAGAGCCAGAAGACTGAAGAGGTCCGGAAAATCGGCGGCAGAAGACGTCCTGTCTTCAATAAGGTAGCGCACAGCACCGCAGCTGTGCGCCATTGCTCTCAGCACACTTCACACTCCGGTCACTGAGGGTGCAGGGCGCTGGGGGGGGGCGCCCTGAGACGCAATAAAAACACCTTTTTTGGCAAAAAATACATCACATATAGCTCCTGGGCTATATGGATGCATTTAACCCCTGCCAATTTTTCCATAAAAAAGCGGGAGAAAGGCCGCCGAAAAGGGGGCGGAGCCTATCTTCTCAGCACACTGGCGCCATTTTTTCCTCACAGCTCCGTTGGAGGAAGGCTCCCTGACTCTCCCCTGCAGTCCTGAACTACAGAAACAGGGTAAAACAAGAGAGGGGGGGCACTAATTTGGCAGATAAATATATATTGCAGCTATATCAGGGAAAAACACTTATATAAGGTTATCCCTATATATATATATATATATATATAGCGCTCTGGTGTGTGCTGGCAAACTCTCCCTCTGTCTCCCCAAAGGGCTAGTGGGGTCCTGTCCTCTGTCAGAGCATTCCCTGTGTGTGTGCTGTGTGTCGGTACGTTGTGTCGACATGTATGAGGAGGAAAATGGTGTGGAGGCGGAGCAATTGCCTGTGTTAGTGATGTCACCCCCTAGGGAGTCGACACCTGACTGGATGGTCTTATGGAAAGAATTACGTGATAGTGTCAGCACTTTACAAAAGACTGTTGACGACATGAGACAGCCGGCAAATCAGTTAATACCTGTACAGGCGTCTCAAACACCTTCAGGGGCTCTAAAACGCCCGTTACCTCAGGTCGATACAGACACTGACACGGACACTGACTCCAGTGTCGACGGTGAGGAAACAAACGTATTTTCCAGTAGGGCCACACGTTACATGACCACGGCAATGAAGGAGGTTTTGAACATTTCTGATACTACAAGTACCACAAAAAAGGGTATTATGTGGGGTGTGAAAAAACTACCCGTAGTTTTTCCTGAATCAGATGAATTAAATGAGGTGTGTGATGAAGCGTGGGTTTCCCCCGATAAAAAACTGCTAATTTCTAAAAAATTATTGGCATTATACCCTTTCCCGCCAGAGGTTAGGGCACGTTGGGAAACACCCCCTAGGGTAGATAAGGCGCTCACACGCTTATCAAAACAAGTGGCGTTACCGTCTCCTGATACGGCCGCCCTCAAGGAACCAGCTGATAGGAAGCTGGAAAATATCCTAAAAAGTATATACACACATACTGGTATTATACTGCGACCAGCAATCGCCTCAGCCTGGATGTGCAGTGCTGGGGTGGCTTGGTCAGATTCCCTGACTGAAAATATTGATACCCTGGACAGGGACAATATATTATTGACTATAGAGCATTTAAAGGATGCATTTCTATATATGCGAGATGCACAGAGGCATATTTGCACTCTGGCATCAAGAGTAAGTGCGATGTCCATTTCTGCCAGAAGAGGGTTATGGACGCGACAGTGGTCAGGTGATGCGGATTCCAAACGGCATATGGAAGTATTGCCGTATAAAGGGAAGGAGTTATTTGGGGTCGGTCTATCGGACCTGGTGGCCACGGCAACGGCTGGGAAATCCACCTTTTTTACCCCAGGTCACCTCTCAGCAGAAAAAGATACCGTCTTTTCAGGCTCAGTCCTTTCGTCCCCATAAGGGCAAGCGGGCAAAAGGCCACTCATATCTGCCCCGGGGCAGAGGAAGGGGAAAAAGACTGCAGCAGACAGCCTCTTCCCACGAACAGAAGCCCTCCCCCGCTTCTGCCAAGTCCTCAGCATGACGCTGGGGCCTTACAAGCGGACTCAGGCACGGTGGGGGCCCGTCTCAAGAATTTCAGCGCGCAGTGGGCTCACTCGCAAGTGGACCCCTGGATCCTGCAGGTAGTATCTCAGGGGTACAAATTGGAATTTGAGACGTCTCCCCCTCGCCGGTTCCTGAAGTCTGCTTTACCAACGTCTCCCCCCGACAGGGAGGCGGTATTGGAAGCCATTCACAAGCTGTATTCCCAGCAGGTGATAATCAAGGTACCCCTCCTACAACAGGGAAAGGGGTATTATTCCACGCTGTTTGTGGTACCGAAGCCGGACGGCTCGGTGAGACCCATTTTAAATCTGAAATCCTTGAACACTTACATAAAAAGGTTCAAGTTCAAGATGGAGTCACTCAGAGCAGTGATAGCGAACCTGGAAGAAGGGGACTATATGGTGTCTCTGGACATCAAGGATGCTTACCTCCATGTCCCAATTTGCCCTTCTCACCAAGGGTACCTCAGGTTTGTGGTACAGAACTGTCACTATCAGTTTCAGACGCTGCCGTTTTGATTGTCCACGGCACCCCGGGTCTTTACCAAGGTAATGGCCGAAATGATGATTCTTCTTCGAAGAAAAGGCGTCTTAATTATCCCTTACTTGGACGATCTCCTGATAAGGGCAAAGTCCAGAGAACAGTTAGAGGTCGGAGTAGCACTATCTCAAGTAGTACTACGACAGCACGGATGGATTCTAAATATTCCAAAATCGCAGCTGATTCCGACGACACGTCTGCTGTTCCTAGGGATGATTCTGGACACAGTACAGAAAAAGGTGTTTCTCCCGGAGGAGAAAGCCAGGGAGTTATCCGACCTAGTCAGGAACCTCCTAAGACCAGGCCAAGTGTCAGTGCATCAATGCACAAGGGTCCTGGGAAAGATGGTGGCTTCTTACGAAGCGATTCCATTCGGCAGATTCCACGCAAGAACTTTTCAGTGGGATCTGCTGGACAAATGGTCCGGATCACATCTTCAAATGCATCAGCGGATAACCCTGTCTCCAAGGACAAGGGTGTCTCTCCTGTGGTGGTTACAGAGTGCTCATCTCCTAGAGGGCCGCAGATTCGGCATTCAGGATTTGGTCCTGGTGACCACGGATGCCAGCCTGAGAGGCTGGGGAGCAGTCACACAGGGAAAAAATTTCCAGGGCTTGTGGTCAAGCATGGAAACGTCACTTCACATAAATATCCTGGAACTAAGGGCCATTTACAATGCCCTAAGTCAGGCAAGGCCTCTGCTTCAGGGTCAGCCGGTGTTGATCCAGTCGGACAACATCACGGCAGTCGCCCACGTAAACAGACAGGGCGGCACAAGAAGCAGGAGGGCAATGACGGAAGTGGCAAGGATTCTTCGCTGGGCGGAAAATCATGTGATAGCACTGTCAGCAGTGTTCATTCCGGGAGTGGACAACTGGGAAGCAGACTTCCTCAGCAGACACGATCTTCATCCGGGGGAGTGGGGACTTCACCCAGAAGTCTTCCACATGATTGTGAACCATTGGGAAAAACCAAAGGTGGACATGATGGCGTCCCGCCTCAACAAAAAACTGGACAGATATTGCGCCAGGTCAAGGGACCCTCAGGCAATAGCTGTGGACGCTCTGGTAACACCGTGGGTGTACCAGTCAGTATATGTGTTCCCTCCTCTGCCTCTCATACCCAAGGTACTGAGAATCATAAGAAGGAGAGGTGTAAAGACTATACTCGTGGCTCCGGATTGGCCAAGAAGGACTTGGTACCCGGAAATTCAAGAGATGCTCACGGAAGACCCGTGGCCTCTACCTCTAAGAAAGGACCTGCTCCAGCAGGGACCATGTCTGTTCCAAGACTTACCGCGGCTGCGTTTGACGGCATGGCGGTTGAACGCCGGATCCTGAAGGAAAAAGGCATTCCGGATGAAGTTATCCCTACCCTGATCAAAGCCAGGAAGGATGTAACTGTGCAACATTATCACCGTATTTGGCGTAAATATGTTGCGTGGTGTGAGGCCAGGAAGGCCCCTACAGAGGAATTTCAACTGGGTCGATTCCTGCATTTCCTGCAAACAGGACTGTCTATGGGCCTCAAATTAGGGTCCATTAAGGTTCAGATTTCGGCCCTGTCGATATTCTTCCAAAAAGAACTAGCTTCAGTTCCTGAAGTTCAGACGTTTGTCAAGGGGGTACTGCTTATACAGCCTCCTTTTGTGCCTCCAGTGGCACCTTGGGATCTCAATGTAGTTTTGGGATTCCTACAATCACATTGGTTTGAACCACTCACCACTGTGGATTTAAAATATCTCACATGGAAAGTGGTAATGCTGTTAGCCCTGGCTTCAGCCAGGCGTGTATCAGAATTGGCGGCTTTATCCTATAAAAGCCCTTACCTAATTTTTCATATGGACAGGGCAGAATTGAGGACTCGTCCTCAATTTCTCCCTAAGGTGGTTTCAGCATTTCACTTAAACCAGCCTATTGTGGTGCCTGCGGCTACTAGGGACTTGGAGGATTCCAAGTTGCTGGACGTAGTCGGGGCCCTGAAAATATATGTTTCCAGGATGGCTGGAGTCAGAAAATCTGACTCGCTGTTTATCCTGTATGCACCCAACAAGCTGGGTGCTCCTGCTTCTAAGCAGACGATTGCTCGTTGGATTTGTAGTACAATTCAGCTTGCACATTCTGTGGCAGGCCTGCCACAGCCAAAATCTGTAAAAGCCCATTCCACACGGAAAGTGGGCTCATCTTGGGCGGCTGCCCGAGGGGTCTCGGCTTTACAACTTTGCCGAGCAGCTACTTGGTCAGGGGCAAATACGTTTGCAAAATTCTACAAATTTGATACCCTGGCTGAGGAGGACCTGGAGTTCTCTCATTCGGTGCTGCAGAGTCATCCGCACTCTCCCGCCCGTTTGGGAGCTTTGGTATAATCCCCATGGTCCTTTCGGAGTCCCCAGCATCCACTAGGACGTTAGAGAAAATAAGAATTTACTTACCGATAATTCTATTTCTCATAGTCCGTAGTGGATGCTGGGCGCCCATCCCAAGTGCGGATTGTCTGCAATACTTGTACATAGTTATTGTTACAAAAATCGGGTTATTATTGTTGTGAGCCATCTTTTCAGAGGCTCCTCTGTTATCATGCTGTTAACTGGGTTCAAATCACAAGTTGTACGGTGTGATTGGTGTGGCTGGTATGAGTCTTACCCGGGATTCAAAATCCTTCCTTATTGTGTACGCTCGTCCGGGCACAGTATCCTAACTGAGGCTTGGAGGAGGGTCATAGGGGGAGGAGCCAGTGCACACCAGGTAGTCCTAAAGCTTTTACTTTTGTGCCCAGTCTCCTGCGGAGCCGCTATTCCCCATGGTCCTTTCGGAGTCCCCAGCATCCACTACGGACTATGAGAAATAGAATTATCGGTAAGTAAATTCTTATTATCAATCTATATAGCCGGCCTGCATTGAATCACTTGCAGAACCTTCTAAACAAAGAGTCTAGCTCTGAATTGCAGCAAGCACTGTTTTCATTCTGAGGCTGATGGATTGTATGGCCAGTTCCAGTCAGCTGTTGTCTGATTCATATGAAGGTTAACAAAGTGAGTCCTGGTGGCAGAGCCGGCGCTACCCGCTCAGCAAAGGGATGCAAAGCAGGTAGGCGCCGGACCAGAGAGGCGCTGTCCCTGCTTTGCATTCCTGCTGAGTAGTAGCGCTGTACTCTGACTTCTTATGGAGCGGCGCCACGCCAGTGGAAGCAAGGCCGCGGCAGCCGCACTCACAGTGAGCTGAGAGAGCTCTGCTTCCGTGCTCTTGCAGGAGGGGCAGTGCGTGGGCGGGGCGGAGGGTCAGGAACCAATAGCGTCAGGGAAGGGGTGGGAATGGGAGGGGCGCCGCCTGCTGCTGTTTGCCGTACTTTGAGTGGCAGGCTGACCAGTGCTGGACAACACGGAGGGGGAGAATTGGAGGCTACAGTACCTGCACTGCCGAGTGAGCGCTGATATGCAGGAGATCTGGAAGTCGCTACAATGGGTGGACCACCACAGACACTGAAGTGGAGTAGATGTACCTCATCTAATGGATCAGGTAAGCAGCTCACTTCAACAGGCAGCACTGAGGCAGTGTGGGGTTGGGGAGAGTGATAAAGAACACTAAGGTGGGGAACATCGGAGTGCGGAACATTGGGGTGGGGGGTGTGACACAATGGGTGGGAGACAATATGAGAAGGGGAGGACACAGTGGCTGGGAGATAATATGGGAAGGGATGGTTCTAAATCGGAGTGGGAGAAGGGACCTTCTGACGTCACTAGGGGAGGAGACTTGTCACCAGGGGGAGGAGCTACGGTCGAACAGGGTACCCAAAAAGTACCCTCACTTCGATCGTCACCTGATTACTAAAGGTAATAGTTGGTGGCGTGATTAGTAGAGGAACTATCCAGCTGGCCTAGCTCCTCCCCCTTGTGTCGTGCCTCCTTTCCCTGACGTAAAAGATACCTTAGGCCGTGTATATTTTCTCTACGTGATCAGGACCAGGAAGTGACATAACAAGAGGGCAGTATATAACTTCCGCCCTTACAGCAACTAAATGTTTATCCATTCTCCGTTCATTTGAGGTGATTTCATTTTATATATGCACCATTGGACCCTCGCTTCGTTCGCCACACTTCGGATTCGGTGTCTCGCTTCACTTGCCACAGGTTACTATTCCAAATAGTTTGTAACATGGACCCAGGGGCATATGGTAAAGGTTCCGTCAACGAAGGAAAATTATATGTTACCGCAGAACGGAGCATAGGTTGAAGCACAGACAGGCAGTAGCGTCTAGTTACCCTTCGTGGAGAGGACCTTTCCCACAATCCCCTGGGATCATGTTACAAACTATCTGGAATAGTAACCTGTAGCGAGCAAAGTGAGACACCGAGCCTGCGAGAGTCCAGTGGTGCAGAAATAAAACAAAATAACCTCAAACGAACGGAGAATGGATAAAACACAGAGTCGGCCTTAGGCATAGGCAAACTAGGCAAATGCCTAGGGCATTTGGTATGCTTCGGGGAACTAGCAGCTTCTGCTGATTAAAATGATATGCGGCATGTCTATATTTATTAAATCACTGTAATGTAGCATTTCATATGCAGATACAGCTGCAGTCTCACATAGAATATAGGCATACTGCATATCATTTTAATCAGCAGAAGCTGCTTGCTCATCCTAGCCACATAGTAATGCAAATAAGATGCATTTTCATAAACAAAAGGCGCCCAACGTTAGCAGAGCTGCCAACTGACTCATGCCAGGCATCTCCTGCAGAACTAGCGGCGGTGCTAGGAGGCACCAGCCAAAATCTTGCCTAGGGCATCATATTGGTTAGGGCCGGCTCTGATAAAAAATGTAAGTGTTGTAAGGGCGGAAGTTATCTACTGCCCTCTCGTGCTGTCACTTCCCGGTCCTGATCACAAAAGGAACATAGACACAACCACGGACGGTTGAGACAGACAGAAGGGGATACAGTTAGAAGAATATGTCTAATTGGTTAGTTTAGGTAACAATACAAATGACTTCAAACTTGTAGACAGATCTTGAGTGACATATTTTTAAAATGAAAAGTGTCGTAGAAACAAGTGCACCTGGATTCAGAGGGTGGGAGGGGGGTCAGGCGTCTGCCAGATGTACCAACAGGCCAGCATCAATATGGCTAATGGTGGTAAAATTATATAGGCTGGGCTATACTGACATTCCAGGGATGAATAAAAGCTGGAAGGGTCCCCAATCTACATCTTGCATACGGTTCCACAAAATGATAATGTGACTCTGCTTCTGCTGTTTGCTGTTGTTGCTGGCTGCTGCTGCGCCTGACTGGAGAGTTGACTGCGTGAATCACAGCTTTTCAGTCCACCTGGTGCTGATCTCCAGAGTAAGGTCTCTCCCCCCTTCTCCTCCCCACTGCACCTGTATAACAGACAGACAGCAGCAGGTACTTCAGCACTGCACCGCCCACACTTATCTACCCTCCCCTTCTGTGTCCTTTATGTGTAAGGGGCACTACTACTATGGTCATTATGTGTATATGCAGCATTACTATGGTGGGCATTATGTGTATACGGGGCGCTACTACTGAGGGCATTATGTGTATAAGCAGCATTACTACTGTGGGCATTATGTCTATATGCAGCACTACTACTGTGGGCATTATGTGTGTCTATATGCAGCACTACAACTGTGGACATTGTGTATAAGGGGCACTACTGTGTGTCATAACGTGTATAAGGGGTACTGCTGTGTAGCATAATGTGTATAATGGGTACTACTGTGTAGTGTAATGTGTTTAAGGGGTACTACTGTGTAGCGTAACGTGCATAGGGGTACTACTGTGTAGTGTAATGTGAATAAAGGGTACTTCTATGTGACTTATTTGAATTGGGGGTACTCCCTTTCCTTGTGAGATTACACCAATTTTTGTGGTGCGTGCATTCAGCGCGTGCTATCCCTTAATTAAATATGAGGCGCAAATATATAGTTTGCAGGAGGGCGCCGAACACCCTAGCACCAGCCCTGCCTGGTGGTTATAATAAACAGTCTTATCCTGATTATCCTGAAACAAGTATGTAAATACTACAGCTCATACATTAAATATGCTTACTGATTAACAATGAAAGGTTCAAACATTAAGGATTATGAGACATTTTCTTTAGAGCCCTCTGGAAACACTGGCCTTAATATAATCATCCAGATTATATTATAGAGGAGTCTCTGGTTCAGTATCTATAATATGAGCATTCCTTTTACATATGCATTTTATTTAATAAAATCACTTTATTGTTTAAAACAACTTGGGAAGGTAACACACACGGCCAACCAATAGCCTGCAGGCTGGAGGAGGAGACTTTAGGGCCCTACACACTGGCCGACATGACTGCACGATATGAACGATCTCGTTCATTAATGAACGAGATAACGTTCATATCGTGCAGTGTGGAGGCTCCAGCGATGAACGATGCGTGGCCCCGCGCTCGTTCATCGCTGGTCACCCGTCGACTGTACATGCAGGCCAATATGGACGATCTCGTCCATATTAGCCTGCACTTCAATGCAGCCTGGTGACTGGGGGAGTGAAGAAACTTCACTGCCCCCCTGCCGCCGGGTCGCCCGTCGTCCGTATCTGCCGTCGGGCAGCTCGGCGGCGGATCGGCCAGTGTGTAGGGCCTATTTGTGTGAGGCTGCTTGTATTTTTAAAGCGCCAATTATTTACAAGGCAAACCCAACCTGGTTTTGCCTTGTAAATGATTGCCACTTTAAAAATACAGTCAGACTCACACAATGTCCTACACCTCCAGTAGCGTGCGGGCTCTTAAGGCTGGTATACACGGGAGAGATGTGTGCTGAGCGAACCGCTCAGCACACATCTCTCCCGCCGCTCTGCATGCAGGCTCAATCTAGCGATGCGGTGTAGGACGGCCTCCATGCAGGCTCAATCTAGCACCGTCGATAGCAATGCGCGGGGATGCGCATCGCTATTGCTGTGGGGGGTACACACGAGTGATCTGTGCTTAAAATCTAAGCAATCTAGTCAGATTGCTTAGATTTTAAGCATGGATCTCTCCGTGAGTACCCCCTTTACATTTAGCCCTCTGTGGATTTAGCAGATCCTCACATGTAAACAGTGGCAATCTGTTGTCTTATGGGTTGTTTTTCATGACTCTGGGGTCTATTCATGAAGCAGTGAAAGGAGTGGAGAAGTGAACCCGTGGAGAAGTTGCCCATGGCAACCAATCAGATGCTCCGCACAATTATATAGTATGCAAATTATAAATGTTACTTCTCCACTGGCTTATGGGCCCTACACACTAGACGATCTGCCGCGTAGCTGCCCGACGACTGATACGGCCGACGAGTGACCCGGCGGCAGGGGGGAGTGAAGTTTCTTCACTCCCCCCTGTCACCTGGCTCCATAGCACTGCATGCTAATATGGACGAGATCGTCCATATTGGCCTGCATGCATAAGCGACGGGGCACCATCGATTAACGAGCGCGGGGCTGCACATCGTTAATCGTTGGTGCCTACACACTGACCGATATGAACGAGTTCTCATTCATTAATGAATGAGAACGTTCACATTGTGCAGCGAGATCTACCAGTGCGTAGGGCCCATTACTTCTCCGCCGTTTTTACTGTTTCATGAATAGACCCCATTGTGCCTTATTTCCTATCTTTTGTTTTTTGTTTTCTTTTGTTTCCAAATAGAATACTCCCTTAAGGGGGGTACACACGGGGAGGTACCTGCTTAAATTCTAAGCAATCTGACTAGACTGCTTAGAAATTAGGCATGGATCTCTCCGTGTGTATGCCCATAACGATAGCGATGCGCGGCGCTATCGCTGACTCTAGATTTGGCATGCATGCCAAATCTAGTTAGAGCGCTCATTTCAGCGCTGGGTGAAATGAGCGCCCCCTCGCTCAGCACACAATGCTGAAAGGGGGAAGAAATGTGTGCTGAGCGATCTGTGCTAGATGGGGCTATAGGTTCACCAGGCAATAAAACACTGTTATCTAATGAGCTTTTTTCACTACAATACTACATTGTTTATAAAAAGTGTAAAGATTAAATAAAATAAAACTTTTTATAGCAAGTAATCAGATAATGGATTTCAGTGTCTAAGATACATTAAAATGTGGTAGCCTGATAAAGCCACAGTGGTCTCTGTCCCTGGAGAGATTTTTTTTTTAAAGTAAGAAAACTTGTTTGACATTTGGACAATAAAGGTCAGGCCTGTGTGTCCTGTAGCTGTGCTCACACATTGCTGTGTGCTCACTGGGACACACTCTGAGGCTGTGCTCTGGTAACCAAGCCTTATGGGCCCTACAGACTCGGCGATGTGCCGCCGAGCTGCCCGCCCGCCAATACGGCAGACGGGCGACCCGGCGGTGGGGGGGCAGTGACGGGGGGAGTGAAGTTTCTTCACTCCCCCCGGCTCCGTAGACGTGCAGGCAAATATGGACGATCTCGTCCATATTGGCCTGCATGCAAAGCCGACGGGGCATCAGCGATGAACGAGTGCGGGGCCGTGCATCGTTCATCGCTGTGCCTCCACACTGACAGATATGAACGTTATCTCGTTCATTAATTAACAAGATCGTTCATATCTTGCAGTGTTATCGCCCAGTGTCTAGGGCGCATTAGACAGCTACTGCTAGCCTGAAAGCTCAGGTACAGTACAGTATAACTTTAACCCAATAAATGAACTTGCATGTCCTAAACTTTACATTGTTCCCAGAAGCTTGGTGTCAGTTCTAACCTTAGAGCCAACTTATGCATTGACCTAAAAGAGAATATATACAGTGCATTTGGAAAGTATTCACAGCACTTCACTTTTTCCATATTTTGTTATGTTACAGCTCCTATTCCAAACTGGAATAAATTAATTTTTTCCCCTCAAAATTCTACACACAATGGGGGTCATTCCGAGTTGATCGCTCGCTAGCAGTTGTTAGCAGCCGTGCAAACGCTATGCTGCCGCCCACTGGGGAGTGTATTTTAACTTAGCAGAAGTGCGAACGCATGTGCAGCCGAGCTCTGCAAAACCAGTTTGTGCAGTTTCTGAGTAGGTCTAAACCTAGTCAGCGCTTGGGATCACTTTAGCCTATTTGTGTCCGGATCTGATGTCATACACCCGCCTAGCGAACGCCCAGCCACGCCTGCATTTTTTCAGACACGCCTGCATTTTTGCAAACACTCCCTGAAAATGGTTAGTTGACACCCAGAAACTCCCCCTTCCTGTCAATCTTTTTGCATCCGTCATTGCGAAGGAAAACTTCACTAGAACCTATGCACAACCACAAAGAGCTTTGTACCCGTACGTCGCGCGTGCACATTGCGGGGCATACACATGCGCATAAATGCCATTTTTTCACCTGATCGCTGCGCTGCGTAAAATCGGCAGCAAGCAATTAACTCATAATGACCCCCAATACCCCATAATGACAATGTGAAAAAAGTGTTTTTGAAATTTTTGCAAATATATTAAAAATAAAAAACTAAGAGATCACATGTACATAAGTATTCACAGCCTTTACTCAATACTTTGTTGATGCGCCTTTGCCAGTAATTGCAGCCTCAAGTCTTTTTGAATATGGCACACCTATCTTTGGGCACTTTCGCCCATTCCTCTTTGCAGTACCTCTCAAGCTCCATCAGATTGGATGGAAAGCGTCGGTGCACAGCCGTTTTCAGATCTCTCCAGAGATGTTAAATCGGATTCAAGTCTGGGCTCTGGCTGAGTCACTCAAGGACGTTCACAGAGTTGTCCTGAAGTCACTCCTTTGCTATCTTGGCTATGTGTTTAGGGTCGTTGTCCTGATAAAAGATGAACCGTAGCCCCAGTCTGAGGTTAAGAGCACTCTGGAGCAGGTTTTCATCCAGGATGTCTCTGTACATTGCTGCATTCATCTTTCCCTCTATCCTGACTAGTCTCCCAGTTCCTGCCGCTGAAAAACATCCCCACAGCATGATGCTGCCACCACCATGCTTCACTGTAGGGATGGTATTGGCCTGGTGATGAGCGGTGCCTGGTTTCCTCCAAACATAACAGCTGACATTCACGCCAAAGAGTTCAATCTTTATCTCATCAGACCAGAGAATTTTGTTTCTAATGGTCTGAGCGTCCTTCAGGTGCATTTGGCAAACTCCAGGCGGGTTGCCATGTGCTTTTTTACTAAGTAGAGGCTTCCGTCTGGCCACTCTACCATACAGTCCTGATTGGTGGATTGCTGAAAAGATGGTTGTCCTTCTGGAAGGTTCTCATCTCTCCACAGAGGAATGCTGTAGCTCTGACAGTGTGACTATCGGGTTCTTGGTCACGTCCCTGACTAGGTCCCTTCTCCCCCGATCGCTCAGTTTAGACGGCTGACCAGCTCTAGGTAGTGTCCTGGTGGTTCTGAACCTCTTCCATTTACAGATGATGGAGGCCACTGGGCTCATTGGGACCTTCACAGCAGATATTTTTCTGTACCCTTCCCCAGATTTGTGCCTCGAGACAATCCTGTCTCGGAGGTCTACAGACAATTCCTTTGACTTCATGCTTGGTTTGTGCTCAGACATGCACTGTCAGGTGTGGGCATTTCCAAATCATCAAATCAAATCAAAGATAGGTGTGTGCCTTTCCCAATCATGTCCAATCAACTGAATTTATCACAGGTGGACTCCAATTAAGCTGTAGGAACATCTCAAGGATGATCAGTGGAAACAGGATGCACCTGAGCTCAATTTTGAGTTTCATGGAAAAGGTTGTGAATACTTATGTACATTGTGATTTCTTAGTAATTTATTTTTAATACATTTGCAACAATCTACATTTACCCATTCCACCTAATCCGACATTTGCTTTTATCTTCTATATTGCAACAAAAGTAATTACTCCTCTAGTGTGTACTAAATTTAGAACAAAAATGGTAAAATCAATAGACTATGGGGGTATATCCAATTAGCTGCAATAACGTGGTTTTGCAATAAATTATCGCAAATGCGACAATTTGGTATCCTGTTAGTGGTAATAAGTTATCAGTGATAAGCCTCCATAGAGTTTATCGCAGATTTCTCTTCATCTCTGAACAGGTGATAAGTAGTGCAAAATCCCTATTTTAAGGTAAAAATTTCGGGATTTGGTTCAGAACCCCCTGTAAACCCCAGAATGACTTATTAGGCACTTAGAAGTTTTTAATTTATTTTAATTGCCCAATAATGATATAATTTTTGGGGTCCAAAACTACAAAGTGGTTTAAATTGGGGTACAAGGTATGGGACGGGTATATTGGGTGCTTTATTCGGACAGGTTTTTTTTAAAGTCTCTTAAAATTACCCAAATATATACCTATACCCATTTTTATGTACCCCAAATTTAATGAGAGCCCTTATTTCTATAATTTTTTAAAATTGAAAAAATACAAATGCATATAATAGCCATTGACCCAATTTAATGACACCAACTAGTTTTATTATTATGTTTTATTTATTAATAGTTTCTTGTACAGTGAGCAAATTCCGTTGCGCTTTACAACCACTAATAATCTTCTATGATGTGTTCCTATATTAGTTTGGCTTTTTGGGGAGTACAGACAGATTTCCCCACTTTCTCCTATACTTATCTCAGCTTTTTTGTTATCGCTATTTTGGAATAGGATCGGTGCAAAAAACGGCAGGCTGTGATAAGCTGATTTTTCAGGAGACAGGCGTTATAACATTAGCCGCAATCGCGGATCGCGTTATCGCAGCTAATTGAATACCCCCCATGTAAGATAAGTGGAAAGTTATCACTAAACCACTGCATAATATACTAGGAAAAGTAATTTCTTATAGTTACTATTATTATTATTATTATTATTATTATTTATTTAACATTTTCTTATATAGTGCAGAAAATTCCATTGCGCTTTAAACTACAAACGTCTGACAGCAATGCTTTTGGATCAGCACAGGTTAATCTGATGCTGTATGTGCACACAAGCTGAACTATTAACCTGTCACTCAGGAGGTCATCTGATGTAATCTCCCATCTGTCCCCAGAGGGGGCTCACATACACTGAGTCAGCAGAAGGACTCCCCCAGGGACTGAGATCACAGCAGATTATTTATCAGAATGTCTTAATGCAAGACGTTACATTCATAATAGGCAGTTAATGGTGAATGCTGATATTGTCTAATTGAAATTGCTATGCAGTATGTTACATGACAAACACATCTACCCTGTCTATGTGTATACTTATTGTGAGGCTGTATTGATATTTATTTAACTGGAGTTTAAAGGGTTTGGTGTCAGTCCAAACCAATAGTTCTTTCACAAACAAATGTAGCATCCCCAGCGCTTTATAACGGGTGGTCTTCAGTTTGCCGACTGTCGGATTCCTGGCGCACAGTATACCGGCTGTCGGGATTCCGGTGCCGGTATACCGACACTTTTTCTCCCTCTTGGGGGTCCACGACCCCCCTGGAGGGAGAATAGATAGCGTGACGCGCGGAGCGCACCACTATGGCCACAGCGTTGTGAGCGCAGCGAGCCCGCAAGGGGCTCATTTGCGCTCGCCAGCTGTCGGTATGCCGGTGGTTGGGATTCCGGCGCCGGTATGCTGGCCACCAGGAGCCCGGCCGCCGGCATACCCTACTACACCCCTTTATAACTATGGAATTCCATTACACCAATACTGATACGCATCGTGATGATCAATTTAATAGCCCACATCTCTCGTATATTGCTGGGCATACACTGTCAGACATTTTATCTGACAAGCTGAAACCACCAGATATCATAGGCATACACTGTGACATATGTCCTAGTAGTGAATGACCATGATATCTGTGTTCCTTTACAGGTGACGAAGCAGTTCTCTGATCTTCCCTGTGAAAGGAACAAGGGAACTGTTAGGAGGTCAACCAGATGTGGGCACCTAATTTTCAGATCTTATGGACAAACAGACTATTTCACCATGTCCATCAGACCTATATTATTGGTCAGTCGTGTCAGTACATTGCACAGTTATATGGGCGATCTGGCTTAGATAATTGTATAGTGTATGCCCAGCTTTTTCCATGATAAGCTACAATGTTTTTATCAGGCCTCTGTCTCTTTATGAAAGTGATAAATGTAAGGCTACTGCTGTTATTGTCCCAGTGTCCTTTGCTGCCGTTCTGCCCTTTTATTGTTTAATCAAAGTAGAGGTCCTTGTTCTTTGCCAAATGAAGTGGAACCATTTCTAGATGGAGACGTTCAGGGAAAGGCAACATGTGCATGGGTTTTCGTAACAGTGTGAAGATGAGGCTTTAGTTTGCAGAGTGAGATTATTTATTTATTTATTACCAGTTATTTATATAGCGCACACGTATTCCGCAGCGCCTTACAGATAATAATTGGCCTTCACATAATGTTCTGCCTCGGTGGAGCTTACAGTCTATATTCCCTATCACATGTACACGCACACACATTCACACTAATTTTTTTTTCGGGAGCCAATTAACCTACCAGGAAACTGGAGTACCCAGAGGAAATCTACGCAAGCACAGGGAGAATATACAAACTCCACACTGTTAGGGCCATGGTGGGACTTGAACCCATGACCTCAGTGCTGTGAGGCAGTAATGCTAACCATGTGCTGCCCAATAGTGTGTGCTTTGCTGTGCATCTGTAAAAGTGCTGTGCAATATGTGTGCGCTATATAAATAACTGGAAATAAATTAATAACTATGGGTGCATTGCCCTTTTCACTCTGGGTCTCATCCTGTGGGTTTGGTTAGGATGCATCTAGTGCCTTCCAGGAGCACATTGGTGGAGAAGTGGGTTTCTTAGTTCACTTTGCCCAATGCAAAAGAAAGCTTCAAAGACAGAATTGCTACATGTGATCAAGACAATCCCAATATCCCTCCTTCTCATATTTAACTTATGCAAGTAGTATTTTAGAAAACATTTTACAGATGCACTCCTAGTTTATGGAAGTATCTTCTAAAAGCTCAGATTATATTAAGGGCTGGCGCCACTATTAGGCTGCTGCCTAGGGGCGCTGGCCAGTGGAGGGCGCCGCATGTCACCGATAAATGAGGTTACATTGTGCTATGGCTGTGATGGTCTAGCGGCAGGTGTGGCCCTGGTCTAGACAGCCGCAGCCACTACTGTCATTCACTGTGACGGGTGTAGTACGGCTGACCGGCGGTCAGGAGACCGCCAGTCAGCTTACCGACGCCGGGATCCCGGCAGCATACCGACGCCAGGATCCCGGCGGGGAGGGGCGAGTGCAGCAAGCCCCTTGCGGGCTCGGTGGCGACCTGCGGTCGCCACGGGTTCTATTCCCACTCTATGGGTGTCGTGGACACCCACGAGTGGAAATAGTCCCTGTTGGTCGGCATGCCGACCATCGGGATAGTGAGCAGTCGGGATGGTGGAGGAGGTCATGTGACTGTCGCTCACCCGACCGCCGGTCACATGAATACCACCCACTGTGACACTGCACTGGTAGTGCACACTGGTCTCCTCTCTCCACGCAGCATCTGCCTCGGCTGCCTGCCAGCGTTGATGTGCGATTGTGTGCTTGTTTCACCTGTGTACAAGTGAATCAACACTGTGGTACTCACCCCCTGGCCTCCTCCATCACTGCCTTTGCTCCTCCCAGAGCTGGCGCTACCCGCTCAGCAGCTCCTGCAAAGCAGGGAGGCGCTGGTCGGAAGAGGCGCTCTGCTGTTGCTGCTGGCTCCCGGCTGCCACTGCGTCTGTCACACTGTATGACAGACGCAGGCAGCATGAAGCGCGGCTCCGGCTCGGTCCCTCCGGCTCCCTCCCTCCAGTTTCCACCCCCTCCTCCCCACTGCACTTTAGGCAGCGGCGCCGGCAGCACTCTCCTGCACAGAGCAGTGCTCTCCCGCTCAGCAGCGTGAAGCGCGGCTCTGGCTTGGTCCCTCCGGCTCCCTCCCTCCTCCTTACTGTACTTTAGGCAGCGGCGCCGGCAACACTCTCCACGGATCTGTGCGCAGTAAGTACCGCACACCACATCTATCTCCTCCCCTCTGGTTTACTTAAGTGTAAGGGGCATTAATTGTTGCAATACTTCTGTGGGCATCCTGTGTGGCACTAGTACTGTGGACATTATGTGTGGCGCGACTACTGTGGACGTTCTGTGTGGCACTAGTACTGTGGACATTATGTGTGGCACGACTACTGTGGACGTTCTGTGTGGCACTAGTACTGTGGACATTATGTGTGGCACGACTACTGTGGACGTTCTGTGTGGCACTAGTACTGTGGACATTATGTGTGGCACGACTACTGTGGACGTTCTGTGTGGCACTAGTACTGTGGACATTATGTGTGGCATGACTACTGTGGACGTTCTGTGTGGCACTAGTACTGTGGACATTATGTGTGGCACGACTACTGTGGACGTTCTGTGTGGCACTAGTACTGTGGGCGCTCTGTGCATCACTACTGCTGTGGGCATTATGTGTGGCACGTCTACTGTGGGTGCTCTGTGTGGCACGACTACTGTGGGCGCTCTGTGTGGCATGACTCGTGTGTGTTCTGTGTGGCACGACTACTGTAGGCATTCTGTGTGGCACGACTACTGTGGGCGCTCTGTGTGGCATGACTCGTGTGTGTTCTGTGTGGCACGACTACTGTAGGCATTCTGTGTGGCACGACTGCTGTGGGCTCTCTGTGTAGCACGACTATTTGGGCGTTCTGTGTGGCACGACTACTGTGGGTGTTCTGTGTGGCACGACTACTGTGGGTGTTCTGTGTGGCACGACTACTGTGGGCGTTCTGTGTGGCATTGCTGTGGGCATTCTGTTTGGCACGACTAATGTGAGCATTATGTATTAGGCACACTATCATTGTAGGCATTTTGTGTGGCAATACTACTGCGGGTGTTATTTGTATAAGGGACACTACTGTGGGTATTGTGTATAAGGAGCACTACTGTGTGTCGTAATGTGAATTAGGTACACAACTATTTGGTGCAATATGAATCAGGGGCACTACGTGTGGTATAATGTGAATACGATTGTGATACTGTGTGGCATAATTTGAATTGGGGACACTATTATGTGGCCACGCCCCTCCCATGTGAAACCACGCCCCTTGGCGAGCACTGTCCAATTATTAGATATGGGAGGGAGGGCGCAAATTTATTGTTTGCAGGGGGGCGCCGGACACCCTAGCATCGGTCCTGGCTCCTCCCCTTCATTTCAGAGATGAGCAGGGATGCCGCCCGAGCTGAGAGTCAGTCTTCATTCTCATAGTAAGGTCCTGACCCGGGCTGCACACAGGCCACACACAGGGGGAGCCTGCAATGGGGGAACTGGGAGCATTACAGAGATACAGTGCATCCCATACAGCTGCCATTACATCTAGTGCCTGATCTCAGTATACACACACTGTGTGTATGTATGTGTGTGTGTGTGTGTGTATATTGTCAAAGTCAGAAAAATATCACGCTGCACATTGCCATATATGCACCTCATGCGTGTGCCCGCTGCACGAGCATGAGCTCTCCCGTGCGTGCGTATACTCGCGGTTGCGTGCACTCGCAGGCGCGCGGTATGCGCATTTACGGTAGAGTTTGTGTGCGTCTAGCGGGCGACTCAATCGTAACATATTTTAGTCATATAATGTATTTTGTAGATTATGGTCCTTTTGATAGAATCTGAAAGTTTAATTAATATAGCATGTTCGGGGACAGAGAGATTCCTCTTTGTTTGATACGAAGGGTCAGACAGGGGTTACACAGTGGTGTTTAGTATCCATCGGAAGAGAATATAATTAGCAATATTCCGGTGTTGGTTTGAAGCAGATTACTCGCTCGTGCGTATAGTTATGGACATAAGAAGTTTATGGACATTTACTATATTTGCACTTTATTACCCATGCGGCGGGAAACCCAGTTTCCCTCCCACCCGAGCAGTTTGAAATAGTCACAGCCCACCTGTATGAACCAACCTATGACCTTTTGTTATAATGCAGAGACGAATTCCTGTGTCCAATGAACAATAAGAATGTAGGGACCATTGTACTGTATTGTGTGTAAGTGTATATAAAGACAAGCCGACCTGGGCCAGCTCTCTACTCTTTTCAACGGTTCTCATCACTGATAATCGGGAGCTGGATATCCAGGAAGGCGCATGCGATTGTTTCCCCTGTGCGTAAGTTCTCTGCAACCATATTTATCTCCTATTTTGTTGTAAGCCATTCTCTCTCTCCTTTCCCCCTTAAATGTAATTGTGTCTTTGTTGTATTTTAACGTGTAGTAACTCGGGAGGTCATTACGAGTCGCTCGCTCTGAAAATTTCTTCGCATCGCAGCGTTTTTCCGCTTAGTGCGCATGCGCAATGTCCGCACTGCGACTGCGCCAAGTAAATTTGCTATGAAGTTTGGATTTTTACTCACGGCTTTTTCTTCGCTCAGGCGATCGTAGTGTGATTGACAGGAAATGGGTGTTACTGGGCGGAAACAGGCCGTTTTATGGGCGTGTGGGAAAAAACGCTACCGTTTCCGGAAAAAACGCGGGAGTGGCCGGAGAAACGGAGGAGTGTCTGGGCGAACGCTGGGTGTGTTTGTGACGTCAAACCAGGAACGATAAGCACTGAACTGATCGCAGATGCCGAGTAAGTCTGAAGCTACTCTGAAACTGCTACGAGATGTGTAATCGCAATATTGCGAATCTTTCGTTCGCAATTTTAAGAAGCTAAGATTCACTCCCAGTAGGTGGCGGCTTAGCGTGTGCAATACTGCTAAAATCGCCTTGCGAGCGAACAACTCGGAATGAGGGCCTCAGTTAGGTATTTTATGTTAGTTTGGTAGTGTATAACTTGTATTGTGTATTCTTTTGCGATTGAACGTTCATTCTCTCCCTTAAAAGGTGTTAGACCCTTAGACCGGTATTTGAGTGTTTATTATATTGCTAAAGGGTTCTCAGAGCGTAAGAATCGCTCATACTGCTTTTTAACTAACAAGGTTACACTGTGTTGCATTTACACCTTATCACTGCACAAAGGTTTACAGTATAAGTACATTGTTTATGATATTGTTACAAAGGTTTAACTCTGTGAGCATCAGCGCCGCTTGTGATCTCCTCGTGGTCTCGAGCGTCCGCTACGCTGGTAGCGTATCATTACGTTAGTCGGCAGCCTATAGCGTGCTAGCCTTTACGCTTTAAGCCGTGAGCGAACGTGCCGCTCATGCGTCTCGTCCACGGCTAAGCGTTTGTTACGCTACGTGCGTACTCTTACGGTATTCCATACGCCAATTGCGTACTGTGTTCATTAACCTTTTAGCGTGTTTAATATAGGATATATTATAGGCTTTATCAATTGGGGACTCGCCCGCTCTTCACATATCTGCACTAGGTAATTTCAGCAGACATTATCGGTCAGCAAAAGGCGGGAGGTAATATTCCTCGTAGTGCTGACCAGATAAGCGTCTGCTTCGCTTAGTAAGGAGTGCTGAAGGAATCCGGAACCGGAAGGTAGAAACAGTACGTTATTGTCTTTTAAAACCTGTTTAGTTTCTGTTTTGCGAACGTACGCATAAGCACACACACCTGTATTCTGTGTTTAGCATTATTTGTCCGTACCTTATTCTCCTGATTGCCACACACTAGTGATAAACGTGCTGAGACATTTGTTGTTATTAATAGTTAAAAGATAAAAAGTAATATTTAAGGGAATAATTGTAAAAGGCACGCACACAAACTCTACTTGTGTGGTGTTCAGTGAATGATTACTGTTAAAGATCATTCACATTGATAAACGTGTAGTGTGTTACTGTGGACGTACTTGGCCTGCATACACGTGTCCTTACAAGGGCAGGGCGTACGCAGCAAGGGTCGAGGCACGGAGCGTATATCACGCAACGGAGCGTACGGATACGCCCACATCATACAAACCGCACGATAGTATTGTTTTAATAGGGGATAAGGAAGTAACGCGAAAATAACACAAATCTATCTCAAATCCAAAAGTTAAAAGAAAAAGACTTTCTCTGTTGCAATTCTTCTGGGTTAGACTATTACTGAATGAAAGGAATTCTGTACAGAAATAAGTGTTCGAATGTAAGAGTGTGTATATATAAGATTTCTCTTTTATTACGGAAGTGGGAACCATAGGCCAGTAGAAAGAGGTACACCAGCGAGAGTGATATCGTGGGGTGGCTTGGGAGGCGTCCCTTGTTAGTCTCGACATATTAATGAGCAGTAGAGTCTGCTGTACATAACAGACCAGGAGGTCAAGGACCAGGAGGTTCAGGTACAGCAGACTAGAAGTAGAGAGCACAACCGAAGAGGGTTGGTGCGAGACCCATATAGGCCAACAAAGCTCAGGGCTGAAGGAATTTGCAGCAGAAATTTTCGATTCCACTGATCGTTCCGCACATAAGATTAGTTGCTTGTGTGCAGATACGATTGTACCGCATGTGATTGTGTACATTAGCGTGTCTTGAATTCATAAGAACGCTACTTGCACATTGTTAACGTGATTTGTGTAATTTTTTTTATTTTAAGGGAAGTAGCCTGATCACTCAGGGACATTCCAGCGACTGATACTTGCTGGGGAGGGTAAGACACTCCCACACGCCGGAGCAAGTAGACGTACTTAGGTGCCCTAGGTTGGGTATGGAACCTCTGGGAACTTTGGTCGCCGTATTGGCCAGCGTGGACGGGAGTTAAGTGGGCGGACTTCGGAGCAAAACCCCCACCGCAGCCTTACCCCGAGCATCTTGGTTTTTGTAAGGGTTGCCGAAGACCCTGATTTGAAGTTAGAGGTAGTGAAAGCAGCACCTGCAGAGATGGGGGCCAGTTGTTCAGGTAAGGGGCGATCAATCCAGGTTCAGGTTGATTTGGTAAACCGACCAATCGGGTCGGCAAGGTATATCATGTGTGAGAAATATGGTCATCACACAGAAATGTTGTGCAATGAATGGGAAAGGATGACTGTGCATGACGGGGAAAAATTTCCCCGGGTAGGTAGTTCTAACCCAGAAGTGTTACAGAATTTAAGGAGAAGAGTTTGCCTGATTAAATCTTCAAAAAGGCGTATTAGACATTATGATTATTTAACATTGTGGCAACAGGAAGGTGAAATACAAAGGGGGTTGGCGCAAGCCACTGGATCTAACCCTATCAGGAAACTGATAGCCACTGCACCCCCACCACCGTACATACCTGGAGAGAAATTGGTTGCCGAGAATGGCACTCAGGGTTATGTTAAATGTGTAGAAGTTAAGGATAATGTAACCAAAGTAATTAATGCTAACACTAATCCGTGCAAGTTGTACCCTGTTTTGAACTTTCCCCAGGATTGTGACCAAGAGGATGAGCCCACAACAATATCAGCACTCTCCCTAGCAGCCACCATATCAGAAACAGCAGTAGGCACGACTCAACCCGTAAGATTAGTATCAAAGGCCCCTAGCGGAGGGACAGGTGAGGTCGTATCAACTGGTAAGTACGGCACCATACACTATGCTGAAACCATTTCACCACATGTTGTAGAATCTACTCAGAATGATGTTGTTGGACTTAATCCTGTTAGGGTAATAGCAGTGCCAAATGGGAAAACTGACACTTCAGGAGCAACTCCTGTCAGGAACATCGCCATGCACTGTCCCTTTTCCCGAGCAGAATTAAGATCAATGATGTCTGAATTCCCTGATCCTAGGAAAGACTTAGTTGCATGTCAAAAGTATATTAGGGAGCTAGGAAATTCTGCAGAGCCAAATAACAAAGATTGGAGGACAGTTTTGAGGGCAGTGTTGATCCGTTAAAATTTATCGCTGATTGCAAGTTAGATGAGGAAGTACCACTAACAGACGAGTATAATCAGGATAATGTAAAGAGAATCAACTTACAGTTAGGGGTATATTTTCCTGCAGTAGTAAAGTGGAATAAAATCTTTACAATAAAACAAAAAGAAGGTGAATCCACACCAGAGTATTTTCACCGGGCTCTGCAGGATATGGCTAGGTACACTGGTATAGATGACATTAAAACTAATGTACACCACAGGGAAGTAGCTGTTTCAGTATTAATGGACGGTCTAAAAGAGGTTTTAAGGAATAGAATACAAACCACTAGGCCTGATTGGAGAGGTATGTCGGTGGATGCATTGGGAGAGGCTGCTGCTGGGCATGATCGGAATATCATCAGACACAGGGAGTCACAGAGTGATAAGTTAATGGCTGTGAGCATACAGGCCCTCACTACCCGGCCACCTCAGCCCAGAACTGTGACCCCTGTGGGTAAGTCAACAGGTATAAAATGTTATTGTTGCCACAGAGAGGGACACATAGCACGTGATTGTAAAGTAAGACCAATACAAAATTCATATCAACCCTATAGACAACGACCTGATACGAGGTATTGGGATCAAGGACCGAAAGGGCGGAGCTATGAGCCACATGCAGGGGAAATAAAAAGGTATCCCCCAAGAAGAGACTGGCAAATCTCTGATAGTTCCCATCTACCCCCACCACAAGTAATTGCTGCCAGCGTGATTCAGGGAGGTCACCATACCCAATAGGGGTGTGGCCACACCTGTAATCTGCAGCCAGTGAAATTGATTGCAAGTCTTGGAAGTGAACCCGAGATCACAATTGATGTAGCTGGTAAATCATTAAATTTCCTTGTAGATACGGGGGCGGCCAAATCAGTGATAAATTCGACAGTGGGCATGAGAACCACTGGTATAATTCCAGCCATGGGAGTAACGGGAGTAGTACAGCACTACCCTGTTAGCAAACCAGCAGAGATTACAATAGGGCCTTTGCATACCAAGCATTCCTTTTTGCTGGCTGCATCGGCACCGACTAATCTCCTGGGAAGAGATTTATTGTGTAAAATGGGGTGCGTCATTTATTGTACTCCTGAAGGTGTATTCTTAGACATACCTGAGAATCACGCTCAGGAAGTACGAGACATGCTAGACTCCCCATCAAAATTAATGTCACATACCGTTATGATAAATAGGAGTTCATCCCAGGTAGAAGAAATGACATCCCAAATACCAGAGTCACTTTGGACTAAAGATGGACAAGACACTGGATTAATGGCAAACGTAGCTCCAGTCGTTGTGCAAGTAAAAGATGGTAGGATAGCTCCAAAAATCCCACAATACCCTCTGAAGCCAGAGGTGGAGTTAGGAGTATACCCCGTAATAGAGCGCTTGCTACAACAGGGCATTCTGGTAAGAACATCCAGCACTGCCAATAGTCCCATCTTCCCTGTGAAAAAGTGTGGGGGGAGGGGTTACAGGCTAGTGCAGGATCTAAGGGGGATTAACAAAATAGTTGAGAGTCAGTTCCCCGTAGTGCCAAATCCAGCTGTCATCCTTATGCAGATCCATCCCACTACAAAATTTTTCACTGTTATTGACCTCTGCTCCGCCTTCTTCTCGGTACCTCTGCACCCTGACAGCCAATATTTGTTTGCATTCACATACAGAGGAGTCCAATACACATGGACTCGATTACCACAAGGTTTCATAGACAGCCCAAGTATATTTTCACAGGCTTTGCATGATTGTTTACAGTCTTTCCAACCAGAGAATGGATCAATATTGATACAGTATGTGGATGATTTACTACTATGTTCAGATTCACTGGAAGCGTCCCTGAAAGATACGAAACAGCTCCTGTTTCATCTTTCAGACACAGGACACAAGGTTTCCAAACACAAATTGCAATTATGCCAGACTAAAGTAAAATATTTAGGACACTGTCTGACACAAGGACTGAGACACCAGACCGCTGATAGAATTCAAGCAATTCGAGACATGACTCTGCCACAAACCCAGCAACAGATCAGAACGTTTCTAGGAATGTGTGTGTATTGCCGTAACTGGATCCCAGGTTTTTCCATTCTAGCATTACCTTTGCAGGAGATGGTCTCATCAAACAAACCTGATCGGATTTCGCATACAGACGAATCCGAGATGGCATTTGAGAGACGTAAACAGTGCCTAACCAGCATTAGGTATGCCAGACTATGGGAAACCCTTTGAGCTGTATGGAACAGAAAGTGCTGGTTGCGCGGCAGGCGTCCTAACCCAAAAGCACGGTGAAGCCAGCAGGCCGGTAGCATACTACAGCGCTCAGCTAGATACGGTAGCGCGATCCCTCCCCACATGCTTGCGAAGTGTCGCTGCGATAGCATTGCTAGTAACGAAAAGTGAAGATGTAGTGCTAGGACACAACCTCACAATCCATACACCACATGCAGTGTCAGCCTTGCTGAATTCTGCTCAAACTAGACACGTCTCATCAGCATGGTTTACAAGATGGGAATTGGCATTAATGGCCCCCGTAAACATCACCATAAAGAGATGCAGTGCATTAAATCCGGCAACTTATCTCCCAGGTGTGCCTGGACAGGCACCAAAGGTGGAGGATGAGAGTAATAGTGAAGGAGGATTTAAGACAGGGGATGACACGCATGATTGTATGGAATATTTGACCCAAAATTTCACGGCAAGGCCTGACATCAGTGACAACCCACTGGAAGATGTAGATCTTACTTTCTACACTGACGGTAGTTGTCACAGACAGACGGACTCGGGAGACTTGTGTACTGGATACGCAGTCGTAGATGACCAAGGCACCATAGAAGCAGAACCGCTAGGCCCACCTCACTCAGCCCAGGTTGCTGAACTGGTTGCCCTAACCAGAGCATGTGAATTTGCTAAGGGCAAATCAGCCAATATCTATACCGATTCTAGATACGCCTTCGGGGTAGTCCATGATTTCGGAGCACTATGGCGCCTCAGAAATTTCATGACGGCAGCTGGTACACCGGTAGCGCATGCAGCCCACATCAAAAGGCTTCTAACAGCGATACAGGAACCCGATAGAGTGGCTGTTATCAAGTGTAAAGCACATACATATAGTCAAGACCCGGTATCACTTGGTAACAGCCGAGCAGACGAAGCTGCTAAGTTAGCAGCTGGTACCCCCAGACAAACAGAAACCACACAACTGATGGTATTAAATACCGTCAACACACAGAAATTGTGTGAAATGCAAAATTTGTGTTCCACACAGGAAAAGGCAGTTTGGAGGGCAAAAGGATATGGCCAGGAGTCCTCAGGACTATGGATAGATGGGTAGGGTAAACCAGTGGCACCCAGAGCATACCTTCCAAGTTTAGCGGAAGCAGCACATGGGCTGACTCACCTAGGCAAGGAAGGGATGTGTAAGTTGGTAAGAGCATATTGGTGCGCCCCAGGATTTTCTTCCCATGCGGGAAAAAGGGCAATGACATGCCTCACCTGCTTGAGGAAGAATATCGGAAAGGCAATACCAACAGAACCATCTCATATCCCACCTACAGGCGGCCCTTTTCAGGTGATACAAATTGATTTCATACAATTACCCCCTTGTCGAAACTTGAAGTATGTACTAGTTTGTATAGATGTGTTTTCAAATTGGGTCGAAGCATTTCCTGCGGCCACAAACACCGCTATGTTTACCGCTAAGAAAATTGTGCAGGAATTTGTGTGTAGATACGGTATCCCTAGAATAATTGAAAGTGATAGGGGTACCCATTTTACAGGTGATGTCTTTCAAGGAATGTGTAAGTTGATGGGAATTGATAGTAAGCTGCACACTCCGTACCGCCCCCAGGCTAGTGCGAAAGTAGAAAGAGTGAACAGCACTATTAAAAATAAATTGAGCAAAGTTATGGCGGAAACAGGATTGACATGGCCAGAAGCTTTGCCCATTGTATTATACAGCATCAGAACCACTCCCAGGTCCCCTCTTAATCTGTCCCCTTTTGAAATTTTGTTTGGTCGACAACCGCATGTTATGATTAACCCTCAGGATGATTTGAAGTGTAACAATGAAGTGACTGTAAAATACTTGATTAACATGAGTAAACAGTTATGGAATCAGAATGACAATTTGAAGTTGGTGATTCCTGATCTGCCAGATAGTAATTGTCATGACATTGAACCTGGGGATTATGTAATGATACGGAATTTTCTACGCTCAGGTTGCCTTATTGACAGATGGGAAGGACCATACCAAGTCTTATTGATTAGCACGACAGCACTGAAGGTTGCCGAGAGAGAGACTTGGGTTCATTCGTCCCATTGTAAGAAGGTTGCTGATCCAGAGAGGTCTCGTGATAAAGAACAGACGGAAGAGGAAGTTGTATCACTGGAGTGTCTGTTTCAGGAAGACTGAGACGGCACCTGAGCATTGAGAATAATAAGATCGGAGGCAGTTGTCGATTCCCTGTTCCCTTTTATTGTTTTTCTCCACTTCCCATCCCATCTCCCTCAATTATTTCTTTCCCCCTTCTCATTCTTCTCCATTTCCTCCTATAAGATGGACTTGCCCCAAGAGACTGTGATCCGGATTTTCCTGTTGACCATGATGTTGACCAGAGCAGTCTGTTCCGGCGAGAATACCATGGAGGTCGAGAGAGGTTCTGGAATGGGTTCTGATGACAAAGTTGGAGGCGTAGATTCCCAAGAACAACATAATCATCAAGCAAAGGCGAGTATCAGAAAACGATCCGATAGCATTGACAATAGGAGGAATTGTGAAGGATTGTTAGCTGAAGAGAACTGTATCTGTAGACTCTGTGACAGTGTAGTTGAGGATGGGTGCATCAAGAAATGTCAGTCCAGTTTTAATATCCACATGGACCGGCATCCATTGAGTGACTATCACTCCTTAGTGGGTAAAGTGTTAAATCAGACAGATTGTTGGGTATGCTCTCAAGTACCTCAAGGCCATAGCAAATCAGGATTAGTACCATTCCCTTTAACTATAGAGGAGGTACTTGAGCTAAGTGGTGGGAGGCCGGTGGACAGGAGGTTTAATATCTCCAGTCCTCCTAGTTTGAAGCTCCACCAATATCATGTGGATAGATCCTTAGTATGTTTTAACATTACCAATCCCCGAAAGCCGGGAAATTGGGAAGTGTCATGGAATAACCAAACCATGACCTTTTCATACAGAGCCGATAGAATGCCTACAGATACAGAACTTATACGCCACATAGCCGGTAGTGGAAAATATTTCCGATATAGGTATACCCTAGGAAGTAGGATCATGAGAGTTGGAGAAGTATCACCAGGATACTGTGCACATATCGTACAAACTGATACGTGTACTAAACAGATGGGAGAATTAGGGTTAGGAGATTTCATATGGAAAATGTGTAATATGGTTATGTCCTACTCCGTCCCATATGTTCTCCCCGATGATGCATATTTCATAGGCGGGAGGAAGGCGTATAAGTGGCTTGCCCCAAACTCAGAAGGGTTATGTTATATTGGAAAAGTACTGCCTGAGGTAATGACCGTATCCCACACTAAAATGAAGGATATTCACCGCAGTGCCCAAGCTCCTTATACTCACACTCATTACGAACACATCGTTAAACGGCACCTGATAGAAAGAACAGAGCATCCGGCCTCTGACCTGATCCATGAATCCACCGGGATTCAATTCCTAATCGCGTTAGATATCACTCGTACCGCCAGAGGAGTGATAAATTATAAATATATATCTGCGCTTGCAAATTTATTAGACAATATCACTGAAATGTATGATGACACATTCAGGTATACCGGAAGGGAGCTCCAAGCTTATAAAACAGAACTGGTTCAGCATAGGATGGTTCTTAATTATCTCACGGCAGTGACGGGTGGATACTGTGTCACACTGGCAACGCAGTACGGCGTAAAATGCTGCACATATGTTACGAATAGCACCGAGGACCCGGTCGAGGTCATAGACAAAAAGATGGACGACATTCTCCAATTAAAGTGGGAGTTCCGCAGGAGACACAACCTCACCCTCGCTGCTGTGGGTAATGAGCTGACCGGTTGGGTGTCATGGTTGAACCCGCGAAATTGGTTCTCTGGTTTAGGAGAATGGGCTCAAGGAATTATCATGGATGTAGGGAAATTTCTTTTGTGTATTCTGGGTGTCATCATATTGGTAGGTCTGATATTTAGATGCGTTCGGGTTTTAACAAAGTGTAAACGTAGCGCCCGAGTGATGAGTTTAAGAAGTGAAGATACTGTAATAACAACGACTGATTTGGTTTATGACCCAACGATAGAGACAATGTTGTGATGAAAATGTGATTCCGGCACCTCGGGCAGAGGACGGGATCCCGGCCGGGTAAGCTGCAGCACCCCTCCCCTCGATCGCTGGTCCCCCTGCCGCGGAGACAGCCGGCTCCCATTACCGCTGGGCTCAATCACCCTGAGCTCTAGCCGCTGCATCTCCCGCCAGCCGCCAGCCGCTAGCCGCTAGCCACCTCCCGCCCCACAGCGGTCACAAGAGCTCCCAGGGAGGCCACATCACTACAGGCCACACTGCCAGGAATTATAAGCAGCCACAGGCTGTAGGGCTAATTAATCAGCCATATAAACAGCGGAACTCGCACCGGCTGCACGGAGCGGTGACCCGACAGCGACAGATAGGCGACCATCTTACCGGACCCCGCTGAGGTCTCCGCCCATCATCACTGCCTGTCGACAGACAAAGCGGCACCCAGACGCCATCGGACCTGACGGGTGAGCCAATAAGCCGCATATTGCGGGACCCACGACCTCTCCGTCTCACCCCCACAAGCAACAGCCTGTCTGAAGCCAACGACACGAGACCCCTGGTCCCCCCACGACACGGCATCCTAATCTGGATCCCTGGGGAGTGCCCGCGTTCTGGAGGCACGGACCCGCCGACTTCCCACCCTCTCCTCGCTAATTACGGGGAAAGCTGCGACCCTACAGTGCAGACGCTGGGAAAGCTCTCACCCCACCTACCCACCGCAAGAGCGCCCTGCAAGAGTGACCTGCACTCCATTACCAAACCAAGTCTCTCCCCCCGCTTGATGAGCCTCATAGAGCTCATGGCTCCTTAAGCATAACGACCACGAAGTGACAGGGGGCTCTACTATTCATATTGCATTAATCTACTACGTTGCTATAAAGCGCTCTATTTACAATGTCGCAAAAAAACCGCAAGAACTCTCAGATACCTAAAGCTAGTGTCCTGCGGGCTTGGGAGAAATCCGGCTCCTCCACCCGGAGCTCCCCATCAACTGAACAATCCTTTGACCCTGCTGACATCGCCACCTCTAGCAGTCCACTGACCACTCAGGATGTGGTGGCTATCGTTACAAAAACGATCCAGTCAGAAATGAGGTCGGTTTTAACTGAGTTCAGATCCGAAATAGCCGACCTGGGCTCCCGCACAGACACGCTAGAGCGTAAAGTGGACGACGTCTGCCAATTTCAAACGGTAGTGGAGCAAGAACTTCTGGATATTCGGGCGGATATGGAAGCGTACAAGGAACAACTGGAGGATATGGACAACCGCAATCGTCGGAATAACATCCGAGTCCGCAACATCCCTGAAAATATATCCCCTAGCTCTCTTCCTGAATATCTGGAGAGCCTGTTTCTACAGCTGACGCCGGATGTCCTTGAAGCCCTGCTCCAGCTAGACCGAGCCCACAGGGCCCTCCGCCCTAGACCACCGCCGTCACAGCCGCCACGAGACGTCATTATACGTTTTCATTACTACGCCACCAAAGAGCGAGTCATGCTGGCGGCTAGAGGTCTACCGACGGTGTCTTATGCGGGATCCCAGTTACAACTGTTTCAGGATCTTGCCCCCTCTACCCTTAAAAAGCGCAGGGACCTAGCACATATCACCAAGGTCCTCCGAGCCCATTCCATAAAATATAAATGGGGCTTCCCCTTCTCACTACAGGTAACGCAAAATGGGAAGACTTTCACAGTCAAGACACCATCACAAGGGGCTGATCTACTTCAAACTTTCGGCATTTTTGAAGACCTCCCTGAATCAACTCAAGACCAGTTGTCACCCTCAATCTCAAATCCACGAGCCCCAGCTCCGGAATGGACTTCCACTTGAAAGATTTCAGACTCTTCACATTACTATCCGTGTTATATGTATGTAGAAATTTGTTTATAGGTCGGTGCGCTTATCCAACGTTCAGAAGATCCCTTTCCTAAGGAGGGATTTGCCGAATTGTCTATAAGCTGTGACTCAATTAGTCGTATCTGGGTCCGTATCTTCAGCCTTCCTGCAAGGATTCTATACTCAAAAAACACCTTCCAAACCTCTTTGGTGGCAGCTCAGTTCTTCGATGTATGACCTAGGTCAGTTCAGTCATGCGATTTTTTTTTTTTTCCAAAAAAAAAAAAAAAAAAAATGGATGTGGCTGTTACTTGTGTCTCTTTCCTGGTGGCTGCATCTGGAGACGGGCACTGTGGTGACGTCCATATCCGACGCCTGACAGCGGGAGACGCCGTAGACCCGGCAGGAGATTCGTGGTGATGGGTGCACTATATAGGTGGGGACAGCCGACGTGAAAGACTGAGTTTGACAGGCCTAATTCCAAGACGTTATCCGGTACTTACCAAATTTTATCCATCTTTCGGTCCTATTTGTGTCTTAAATTACTACACCATATGGCGCTTGTTCTTCTTCCCTACCTCCACAGAATCGTGTTATATGTATATTTAATAATTTCTGAAGGCTTACAGACCGCGGTTCGCCACGTATTCACATACGTTTTTCGAACTCTCCGCGTGGCCGGCTGGCTACGGCACTGTGGACGATGCTCTCCACTTGGCTACACGTGAGAACCACATAGCTCTCCAGATATAAGTTTTTGTCTTATCTATTTATTTTTATTCTTATTTCTATAGTATGAAGGCTTCCATACCTCGGTTTGACATGTTTACGTATAAGTTTTCCGGGCTCTCCGCGTGGCCGAGTGGCTGCGGCGCCATGAGCGGGGCTATCCGCTTGGTTACGCGTGAGAGTCAAATAGTTTTTCAATTCTGCTACCTCTTTATTTTTACGTATAAAGCATGTCTTCATGTCGGTTTATATTGGTCTGTGATTAACAGGGCACACATCCGTTATTATTATTATTCACAGTCTCATGATTAGACGGATGTCGATCTTGACCCAAGACCGGATGTCACCCTTAATCTCAAGCCCAAGGGCCCCCGGCCCCGAAGTAGTATTCTATTTGACTGCTCTCAGGCACCACATGATACAATCCTTGTTAAACCCGATATGTATAGATACTGAATGCTTTAATCTTCATACTTCACTGCCTTGACATGCTACGTAATCACATATGTTTGCTCAGGCCCTCCGCGTGGCCGGCTGGCTGCGGCGCCTCGGGCGACGCGACCCACTTGGCCACGCGTGAGCGTCAAACTGTTTTCTTATCTAAATGTTTTTTTTGTTTTCTTTTTGTTGGTATGTTTTATGTTAGTTCATGTTGGCCCGTGATTAGCGTGGCGCTCACATGTTACGGTTTAGAATTTCCCGATAAGACTGATGTTGATTTAGTATCCGCCACCAATGCATGCTTTATCCTTCTCCCTCATCATGTCTATACCGCTCACATTACTCTTTTATTTCAACAATGCAATTCCCCTCGCTCCCTTTATTCCCCCCTGTCACTTGGTCGTTCCTATTACAACCTCTCCCCCCTATATGCTCCTCCTCACCCTAATTATCGTTCTGTCACAATGCCACGTCCCCCCCCGAAGGATACGCCAGGATTACGTTTTTCCTTTTAGTGTTAAACCTGGCCCTTCTACAGGAAAAGGTTCTTCCCCGCTGTATTCTAATACAGTCCCCTTCCCCTTTTCTTTCCTCCTCTCTCTCTTCTTTCCCCCCCTCCATCTCCATGGTCGGACGGTTCCCATCCCGCCCCTCTATTTGCGCCACCCACAGTTCTTCCCACCATGACCCTGAAAATTATATCGGTTAATGCTAATGGCCTTAACTCTCCCACTAAAAGAGCCATGGCCATCCAATTCTTTAACAGACAAAAGTCTGATGTGGTACTAATTCAGGAGACCCACTTTAAACCCCCACACCCTTCTATGTCCTGCAAACAATACCCACATGTCTATTATTCAAGCATGCCTAACAAACGAAGGGGAACCGCTATTATGTTACGCCGAGGCCTCCATATAACTGTTCATGATACTATCTCGGACCCCCAGGGCCGTTACGTTATCCTTTCATGTTCCTATAACCAAGCCCCCCTGATTCTGGCCTCCATGTATGCCCCTAATGCGCAGCAGGGTTCTCTGTTTACAGCCTTTTTTGACAGCCTATCCCGCCTCCCTACGGGCATGACTATAATTGGAGGAGACTGCAATGTCACGCTGGATCCACTCCATGACAGATCTCGCCCTGCCCCTACCACCTCTACTCCCGCCAAACTCGGCAAGCGTCTGCAGACACATTTAACACTATATAACCTGTATGACAGCTGGAGGACTTTGTACCCTTCAGCGCAGGGTTTCACTCACTACTCCCCGCCCCACGATCTCTATACCCGCATAGACTATATATTCGTCGACCGAGACACTACTCGTAAACTCCTCAGTGCCCAGACGCTCCCTACCTCCTGGTCGGACCACTCTGCTGTTTTGCTCGAGATTTCATCCTCTTCACCCCTCCCCACCAGATTCTGGCGGTTGAACGAATCTCTTCTGCTTAAAAAAAGCACCGTAGCTGATATTGCCACCGCCTTAGCCAACTATTACGCGGAAAACGCGACCCCTGACGTCTCTCCCTCCCTAATATGGGAAGCGCATAAGGCGACCATCCGGGGCTACCTTATAAGCCTCACGGCCGCCCAGAAGAAAACCGAAGCCCAACGGATCCGAGTCTTAGAAACAGAACTTGCCGCCCTGACCCTTCTGCACCAGCGCCGCCCCAGAAAGAAAACTTATTCCAAACTCCTAGCAGTCAAAGGTCAGCTATCCCAAATCCTCACCAAAAAGGCAGTTAAGGCACTTTTATGGGCACGCCAAAGGTTCTATGAGAAATCTGATAAGGCTGACACTCTCCTAGCCCGAAAACTAAGAGCGAAACGCACTCAAAATCGCATTGTTTCCCTGCGCTGTGCGGACGGGTCTGCCACATTCGATCCATCGCGAATGGCCGCCCAATTCCGGGATTATTATACATCCTTGTACAATCTCCCCTCCACTCTTGATGCTGATCCTAATCATGTCTCCAAACTCCGAGACTATCTTTCCACTTGCAAACTCCCTAAACTTTCCGACTCGGATATATCGACACTCAATGCCCCCATCTCCACTGAGGAAATCTCATTAGCCATTCAGCAGTTACGCCGCACAGCGGCCCCTGGCCCGGATGGCTTCACCGCTCTATATTATAAAAAATTTACTACCTCTTTGCTCCCCATGCTCCAATCTCTGTTTAACGCAATCCTAGATGGGGACTCATTCGACCCAGCCACCACTAGGGCCAACCTTATCCTCATCCCGAAACCTGACAGGGACCCGATGGAGATGAGGAACTATCGACCCATCTCGCTCTTGAATGTGGACCTAAAGCTTTTCGCCAAAATCTTGGCTAATAGACTTGCTCCATTCTTACCCGCCCTCATCCACCCCGACCAGGTCGGTTTCATTCCCTCCAGACAAGCCGCAGATAATACTAGGCGTCTCATTGACCTCATCCAATTGGCACATGACAAGTCTCTTCCGATGCTGGCCGTGGCCCTCGACGCAGAAAAGGCCTTCGATAGGGTGGCTTGGCCATTCCTACAACAGACACTCCTAAATTTGGGCCTACATGGCGCCTTCTATAAAGGAGTTACTTCACTATATCAGAACCCCTCAGCCTCTATCTTAATTAATGGCCTTTCCTCTGATCCTCTTCCCATACGCAACGGCACCCGACAGGGCTGTCCTCTTTCCCCCCTACTCTTCGCTCTCATTATGGAACCGTTGGCAGCTAGAATTAGACTAAACCATAACATAACAGGTATCACGTCAGGAGCTCACAACCACAAAATTGCTCTATATGCCGATGACGTCATCCTCACCCTGACTGACCCACCTGCCTCCCTCCCACATCTGATGGAGGAGATAGCTACGTACAGCAAGTTCTCAAATTACAACATTAACTCAGACAAAACCGAAATATTGGCCCTACATGTCGCGGACCCAGATCTTCGACTCCTACAGGCCGCCTTCCCATGTGCTTGGCGAACTGAAAAGCTCAAATACCTGGGCATCTATCTTACTAAGTCCTACTCTGGTCTCTATGCTGCCAACTTTCCCAGACTCTTAACATCTATCAAACAAGATATGACAAAGTGGAATAAATACATCTTATCTTGGTTTGGACGGATGACAGCAGTTAAGATGACACTACTGCCCCGTCTGTTATATCTGTGGCAAACTCTCCCCATCCACGTCCCCACCTCAATCCTTAAAAATCTTCAAGCAGACCTCACCAGATTCATCTGGGCAGGGCGAAAGCCCAGAGTAAAGATGCGAATCCTCCAAAAGCATCGTCTAGAAGGGGGTCTAGGAGTTCCTGACCTCCTCAAATACTATAGAGCTGCTCACCTAACCACATGTGTCCTCTGGCACGATAATCCAGGACACAGAATCTGGACGCAACTAGAGGCTACCACACTCCACAGATATTCCCCCTACAGTTTGCTCTGGTGCCGGCCGAATAGCCGTCCCCCAGCTTCCTCGCTGATGCCCACAGTGAAATTCACCCTCGCCATATGGGACCTTTGCTCACGTCTTTACCGACTACGCTCCTTTCACCCTCTACTCATCCCTCTGTGGAACAACCCGGCATTCCCGCCAGGGGAGAACCACTTAGCTTTTGATTCATGGACCAACCATAACTCACTTTTCCTTCTAGACATCGCCCCGCTACATACATTCCCCACGTTTGATGACTTACAATCCCGTTTCTCGCTCCCACGCTCAACCTTTTATCAATTCTTGCAGATACGCCACTTTTTTGCCTCTACCTCCGGAACACCACCCGTGGGAGGTAAAACGAGCTTTGAATCCCTCTGCTGTACCTGTCGATCAACTAAAGGCTTACTTTCAACTATATATCAAATCTTATTAGCTCACAACTCGCCCCTGAAGGAACCCCACGAAGTAGCATGGGAACGAGAGGTAGGTGAAACCCTGACGACAGATGAATGGTCAGAGATCAGGCAAGAAATTTCCACGAGCTCAATTGCGGTCCGAATTAAAGAAAATTCCTACAAATTATATTACCGATGGTACCTAGTACCATCGCGTCTCCATTCAATCTACCCCTCCTGCTCAGATAACTGTTGGCGTCAATGTGGCCGGCGTGGAACCCTGCTGCATATTTGGTGGAACTGCCCGCAAATTAAGGGATATTGGACTAGGGTCCATAGACTTATTTTTAAGGTCCTCGGAGTGACGATCCCGAGGTCTCCTCTCTATTCCCTGCTCTCTCGCCCGATACCTCACACCCCCCGCCACCAACAAAAGCTAATTAAGCATATTTTAAATACGGCCAAATGCCAAATCGCGGCCAACTGGAAATCTCTGTCACCCCCCACGACCCCTGCTACCATTAACGCTATATGGCAAACCTATAGACTGGAACGTATTACAGCGGTTCTCCGGGACACCCCAGATAATTTTACCAATACGTGGTCACCCTGGACATCACACTTTGGTGCTGAACCTCCACTAACTACCATATAAGATAAAGGGAACCATTACAATACCCTATCCAACTGAGGATAATCTGATATACTGCCCAGGCGACTGGGACCGCCCGACCATTCCTCCCTTACCTCCCTTTCCAATCCTCCCTCCCCTCTTTTTTCTTCCCCCCCCCTTTTCCTCTTTTCTCTTCTACTTCTAATCTTACGCTTACTCTTTGTTACTCTTTTATAGGCTATAATGCTTCATTAAGAGTTATTCCCTCGCCCTTAGTTACAGTACACACCACATGTATTACACTATCTATCGGCAACTCTTTATACACTGGCATGCATGCCGGATTGAATTCTCACTCTCTCATTGTTGTACATAGATAGATATACTGTCACTGTTATTGAACAGCTAATTGCGATATGTACCGATGTGTGATACCTGTAATGTATTTCTTACGAATATCTTGTTAAAAGTACAAAACTCAATAAAACTTTTTCTCAAAAAAAAAAAGAAAATGTGATTCCACGGTCCGTTTCTTTCACCCGTTTCTCCCTTTGTTTTCCTCCAAGGTAAAAAGACATCCGCTTGGAAGAAGAATTTGACAACCTTTTACACAGACAACTGATGGACTATGCCATAGACCCCCATATCCCTAGTACCTTTAATTTTACGCTAGCCCAACACTTTTTGTAAGTCTATGGACATTGAAAAAGCTTTTTTGCACACCGTTTATAGCAAAAGCATCAGGAGACTACAGTCAACATGTACATCAAGACAAGACAAGACACAAGACAAGACCTCAATCGGCAAATGTATATTAAACTCACATAGTTTATGACTGCATTTACCATAATTGCTCTTTATCTTCATCTCTACAACCTTCAGGTAATAACACACATAGTCGATAGGAAATATAGGCATAGATATCAGCACTCACATATCCCCCCATTCATGTATCATCAACTAAAATGTGCTCCCCCATTTTGTTGCAACCAAAAGCCGAAAAGAGCTCGGTAAAGTTTGACAGCCCATCCACAGACCCGTACCACGGGATAAGAAGGAATTCAAATGTATACTTCGCAATACCTCGAAGCTTGATCTATAACACGTACGGCACGATGATACATGACCCCTCAAACATGGACTCATACATACATGCTTCTACTATCTCACTAGGTCATACCGTTTTCCCACCTTCTTCTCTTCTCCCCTACCCAATCATAGAAATGTATTATACATGACATATATTTTTCTCTTTTTGAACTGTTTTAGGAAGTGGCAGTTATTGGTGACTGCCAAAGGGTGGACTGACAAAGTCAGAAAAATATCACGCTGCACATTGCCATATATGCACCTCATGCGTGTGCCCACTGCACGAGCATGAGCTCTCCCGTGCGTGCGTATACTCGCGGTCGCGTGCACTCGCAGGCGCGCGGTATGCGCATTTACGGTAGAGTTTGTGTGCGTCTAGCGGGCGACTCAGTCGTAACATATTTTAGTCATATAATGTATTTTGTAGATTATAGTCCTTTTGATAGAATCTGAAAGTTTAATTAATATAGCATGTTCGGGGACAGAGAGATTCCTCTTTGTTTGATACGAAGGGTCAGACAGGGGTTACACAGTGGTGTTTAGTATCCATCGGAAGAGAATATAATTAGCAATATTCCGGTGTTGGTTTGAAGCAGATTACTCGCTCGTGCGTAAAGTTATGGACATAAGAAGTTTATGGACATTTACTATATTTGCACTTTATTACCCATGCGGCGGAAAACCCAGTTTCCCTCCCACCTGAGCAGTTTGAAATAGTCACAGCCCACCTGTATGAACCAACCTATGACCTTTTGTTATAATGCAGAGACGAATTCCTGTGTCCAATGAGCAATAAGAATGTAGGGACCATTGTACTGTATTGTGTGTAAGTGTATATAAAGACAAGCCGACCTGGGCCAGCTCTCTACTCTTTTCAACGGTTCTCATCACTGATAATCGGGAGCTGGATATCCAGGAAGGCGCATGCGATTGTTTCCCCTGTGCGTAAGTTCTCTGCAACCATATTTATCTCCTATTTTGTTGTAAGCCATTCTCTCTCTCCTTTCCCCCTTAAATGTAATTGTGTCTTTGTTGTATTTTAACGTGTAGTAACTCGGTTAGGTATTTTATGTTAGTTTGGTAGTGTATAACTTGTATTGTGTATTCTTTTGCGATTGAACGTTCATTCTCTCCCTTAAAAGGTGTTAGACCCTTAGACCGGTATTTGAGTGTTTATTATATTGCTAAAGGGTTCTCAGAGCGTAAGAATCGCACATACTGCTTTTTAACTAACAAGGTTACACTGTGTTGCATTTACACCTTATCACTGCACAAAGGTTTACAGTATAAGTACATTGTTTATGATATTGTTACAAAGGTTTAACTCTGTGAGCATCAGTGCCGCTTGTGATCTCCTCGTGGTCTCGAGCGTCCGCTACGCTGGTAGCGTATCATTACGTTAGTCGGCAGCCTATAGCGTGCTAGCCTTTACGCTTTAAGCCGTGAGCGAACGTGTCGCTCGTGCGTCTCGTCCACGGCTAAGCGTTTGTTACGCTACGTGCGTACTCTTACGGTATTCCATACGCCAATTGCGTACTGTGTTCATTAACCTTTTAGCGTGTTTAATATAGGATATATTATAGGCTTTATCAATATATATTATATATATATATATATATATATATAATTTGAAAATGTTAGTGTGTGAGCTGTTTAGGGGAGGCAGGGCAGCATTGTGTAGCTTTGCATAGGCCACCGGCCCTAATGATACTTGCACGTTGATTTCTCTTGGTGGGCTATCTAGATGCATTAGCGCAGAACACGTGGATCCTGTGTACGTCCTAAAGAAAGCCCACAATGTTTGGCAACCTTCTACTGCTGCCCTTGTCCTCTCGCTGCATGTGGGCATGCCATCAACAGCAAACATCTCATGTGTTATACTTGTCCATGCCATCAACCGCCTAATGTTACCACTCACATACCCTGCTTTTTCTAGTCTGCTATATGTCATGGAGCTTATATTCCTTTCTGGCTTTACTAGGGAAACGATCTGGAATAATCGTGTCAAATTCCTAGAGGAGCGTGTCCTTCAGCACTGGCCATCTTTCACTATCTGGAATGCAGGCAAACAGGGTAGGAAGCTGTATCGGAGCCTGTCATCTGGTAACAGGCAGAAGGTGAGCAGGCTGTATAATGTCATAGCTGACCTTTATTATGTCCTTATGTGCAAACATCTCCATGTCCTCTTACTGATAACATCATTTGCACTTCAGTTCCCACAACACATCACACCAACTGCTGTACTTCTAGCATTGTAATTATTTATATTTTCTGAATAATGCATCTTCCTACTGTAAACGATATGGATATTATTCGTCACCAAGGAATTTTATGCAGGTAAAAGTAATCCAAATATATTTATATAGAAAATAATTATAGTAGGGAATTAATTGTTCCTTACATTAGACCTATTCTTTTAACCACTTAACTGACCATTTCCTTCCCCCCAAAAAAACCTCTGAAATTGTTGGGGGGTTTTCATGAGTGAATTAGGTGAAGAACATATATTTAAACTTATCCAAAATGATTTTATTAAAAAGATTTTTCTTTATATTTGTAGTCCCCACAACATCGAAACATCGCACCCATCTCGACTTTCATTTTCACAGCTGTACTGGGGGTGGGTGGGTGGGGGTGGGGGTGGGGGGTTAATTTATACCTCAACAGCAAGTGCTATTATCTGCAGCCGCCGGTTGGGGGATCCTGCCGTGCTGACTGATCAGCAGTGATCATCAGCACAGCAAACACTGGGGGAGGGTGCGGGGAGACAGAGAAGCTTCCGGTCCCTCTGACAGCAGCAGCGGAGGGAAGTTTCTCTTCCCTGCAGCTGCAAACACTGTATCTGACTGGGAGCATCCTGTGCAACCAAATCAGATATGGTACTTGTTGGTGTGATTACATCTGATGTGATCATGCCAGGCAAGTGGTTAATGATGCATTGATTATAAGTGATGATAACAGAACTCACAGGTATTACATATACAGTATTTCCAGAAATACATCACGTCTCTATATTTGTTAGTATATCAATAAAAGTTTGCAGCCTTCTGCACACAGTCATCTGAAAAAAAAAAAAGCAATTTAAAAAATAATGCAAAATGGTATAACAAATCGAATTGAGTACATTTTGGCACCATTTTACTGACACACAATCAATTGATTGGACTCTATAGTAAACTATAATAATGATACTGTACTGTATATATGTAACTTATATTCAACTGGTAAACTGAATGCACTTTAGTAATAAATAATGAGTATGGCATTAATACAGTATAAAGTCTTTAGACTATGCTGGTCTTTTTAGGAAATACATGGCCAGCAAGAATGAATATAAAGAATCTGGCAGCTGGATCATATATTTCTCTAAAGAGAGAGGTTGTGTTTTTCCCTGCAGCTAGTGCAGCACAGACAGCTGAGACAGCATCAGTATAAACCCTGCACAGGTCTCCTGAGAGATCAGACACTCCCAATTTCCCAGGTTGTCAGTACCTCTGAAATATAGCCCCTGTCCCATAATGTACACATGTGCCCCTGCTTATTCCCCTATCACTGTTTTGAATCATATTCATGTATCGTGCCTAGAACCACCTGCTTTTAAATGATTCCCCGTAGATATGAGTTTTATTAGTTGTCAGTGCAAGAGTTTCATAATTGGAGTAAGAAAAAGTGCAATTGTACTATGTAGACAAAAGTGACTAGACAACCCCCCCCCCCCCTCCCCCTGCACAAGCAGAATGGTGTGCTCCTGCAGCAGACACATGTATATGACATACCTCCCAACTGTCCAGATTTTCGCGGGACAGTCCAGTTTTTTGGGGACTGTCCTGCTGTCCCACCCGCGGGCCGCAGTGTCCCGCGGTGGGGGGGACAGTTGGGAGGCTCTGTCTGTCTCTGCCCTGCTTAGCAGAGCAGCGGTGAATAGACACTGTGCGCATGCGCACAGCGTCTATTCAGTGCAGACAGGGGGAGAGGGGGCATGCCAGCGGCTCACAGAGCGCTGGGCATGACCCCTCAGTGACGAAAACAGGGCGTGGCTCACGATAGCGGGTCCTCCGCGAAACCACGCCCCCTTTTCATAGGCCACGTCCCTTTTCGGAAGGGGGCAAACTTGGGAGGTATGATATGATGGTATAAAATATGTAGAGGGCAGCGATTAGATACTTTGCTAACAAAATGGCTTGCCGGAAGGACCAAAACCAAGTTTGAAAAGGGGACCATCCTATGCTGTGCAATGTCATGTTTCAAGGGCAACACTGGACTGGTATATAGAAAATTCAGTAACCTGGATGGACTGGCCAGCTCAGAGTCCAGCTCTTAAGCCCATTGAAAACCTCTGGGACTAATTGGAGCGATGGGTGTGTTCTAGATCGACTCAACTTCCCTCAATGGGGTCGATTCAATTCACCGACAGTTGAATAGCGCCGGGAATTAGGTCCCGGCGCTATTCAATACAGTGCCAAGTGACACTCAATTGTCGGGAATTCTTCTCTCACCCCCGGGGGATGAGAGAGGAAATCCGACAAAAGTGCTGCCGCACGGCCAGCGCGAGGCTGATTCTGTTGGAAATCAGCATCGCGGCGGGGAGTTAAGTTGGAGAATGCCTACCCTCTCTGATATAATCACATCAGTGGATAAGTCACTTTCTCTAGTAGTTCAGCACACACATATCCTGACAGTTTTCTGTCTGTGACCTTTGCTGTACTCTGATTGGCTATGCTGTGAACATTCCAAAGAGGAGACTGGCTAAAAGTTAAAAAAAATGGGCATCCCGTCAGGAAATTAGGTAAATGTGCTGTAACATTAGTAAAAAAAATGCAATAAAACTACCATTTAGCATCATGATTATACTATAGGTTAAAGGAACAATGTATATAGAACCATGACTTAATTATAAAAAAACAAACAAACCATGATGCGTTCAAATGTTACTGCTTGCTAAAGTTAAGGACTCATTTAGACACAGTGACATCAGTGAGACACTTCATGGCGCACTGTTTCTTAGTCAGTTGGTAGTGCATATGAATGTTGTTTCAATCCAGAAGTAGGTACCATATGTGAAAATGATGAAGTGATTTCACAGTTACCTATTTTAGTCTCATGAATATATAGCCCCCAAAATGCTGTCTCTATCGTATATAAATTCTAGGTTCAATTTTACACAGATCCATTAATATACTGTATAATACACACGTGTATAATTATCTCACATCTTCTCCTTCTATTGTGCTGAATATGAGAATAAATGTCAGTGGAGGAAATTTAAGAAGCACACAAATTACCATGATATTGGGGCAATAACGCCTGAAGCTGCAAAGGTGTGCTGTGCCACATGTCTGCGTCACACTAAACTCCGTCTTCCTACTGCTTTAATTCCACCACTTTTCTTAAATTACACAATAACATTTCTCCTGCAGGGTCCACAGGTTATCCGCAGGTTACATTGGGATATAGTGGAGCGACAGCAGATTTGCACCAAACGGTCAAAGCTTTTTGGCCTCCCAACATGCAACGGGTCCATCCATATATCTCGCCTCCTGGCTCAGGCAAATCAGTTTTTTTGTTTGGTGCGGCAGGAGCCGGACCATGGTCAGAGGGCTGCTGTTTTTTAGCAGTCATAATCTTTCTTATGTTATTTTTATAGTCTTACTATTTCTTTTGAGTGGTCTTTCTAAAAAGCCTCTTATACGTACCTTTGAAAGAGTCGCTCCACAGTGCTTTTTCGGCGGGCGTCTGTGTGGGATATACTAGCAGGTCCAGCAGACGTTGCCAGGCTGTGGCCGGAGCAAGGGGGGAAGGTAAGGTATTGGTTCTGCTTAGAAGGGGAATACGGGCACAGCCGTACTGTTTTGATAGGAAACTACCAAACAGTCGCTAATGCGGCTGCCACCTAGAGTGCACCCTAGGGTTGATGTCAGCAGTGGGGAGTCAGACGCTCCCCTGGTCGCCCCTCCCCGCGGTTCATGACCAGTTTCCTCCGAGTCTCCCGCCATGAACTGTTTTTCCCGCTTCCGTCTGAGACCCTGTGCACTCAGGGGAACAAGTCGCAGCATAGGCGGCTGTGTGACTGGGGTGTAGTACGTGTGACCGGCGGTCTCCTGACCGCCGGTCACTTTACCGACGCCGGGATCCCGGCAGCATACCGACGCCGGGATCCCGGCGGGGAGGGGCGAGTGCAGCAAGCCCCTTGCGGGCTCGCTGCGCTCGCCACGCTGCGGGCTCGGTGGCGACCTGCGGTCGCCACGGGTTCTATTCCCACTCTATGGGTGTCGTGGACACCCACGAGTGGAAATAGTCCCTGTTGGTCGGCATGCCGACCATCGGGATAGTGAGCCGTCGGGCTCACGGAGGAGGTCATGTGACTGTCGGTCAGCCGACCGGCGGTCACATGACTACCACCCGTGTGACTGATGCGTCAGTGTTCACTTGGGCATCTGTGTTCACTATAGGTTCACGGAGTGACTGTGTACACTAATAGTGTCTGTATCCACTCAGCATTCGCAAATGTATTGATTGATCCTGGAAGCGGGGTGAGTCTCCCTGTATCCAACTCTACTGAGTGGGTAATACAGCACTAAGGGGGTAATTCCAAGTTGATCGCAGAAGGAAAATTTTTAGCAGTTGGGCAAAACCATGTGCACTGCAGGGGGGCAGATATAACATTTGCAGAGAGAGTTAGATTTGGGTGGGTTATTTTGTTTCTGTGCAGGGTAAATACTGGCTGCTTTACTTTTACACTGCAATTTAGATTGCAGATTTAACTCACCACACCCAAATCTATCTCTCTCTGCACATGCTATATCTGCCTCCCCTGCAGTGCACATGGGGGTCATTCCGAGTTGTTCGCTCTGTAAATTTTTTCGCATCGCAGCGTTTTTCCGCTTAGTGCGCATGCGCCATGTCCGCACTGCGACTGCGCCAAGTAAATTTGCAATGCAGTTAGGAATTTTACTCACGGTTTTTTCTTCGTTCTGGTGATCGTAATGTGATTGACAGGAAGTGGGTGTTTCTGGGCGGAAACAGGCCGTTTTATGGGTGTGTGCGGAAAAACGCTACCGTTTCTGTGAAAAACGCTGGAGTGGCTGAAGAAACGGAGGAGTGTCTGGGCGAACGCTGGGTGTGTTTGTGACGTCAAACCAGGAACGACAAGCACTGAACTGATCGCAGATGCCGAGTAAGTTTGAAGCTACTTAGAAACTGCTAAGTGGTGTGTAATCGCAATTTTGAGAATCTTTCGTTCGCAATTTTAAGAAGCTAAGAATCACTCCCAGTAGGCGGCGGCTTAGCGTGTGTAAAGCTGCTAAAAGCAGCTTGCGAGTGAACAACTCGGAATGAGGGCCATGGTTTTGCCCAACTGCTAACAAAAATCCTGCTGCGATCAACTCAGAATTACCCCCCTAACTCTCTATCTACCTTTGAGTACGAATAGTTAGATAAAGTGCCTGATGCATATGAGTCTGATAACTGTTTCTGTGGTTTTCTTTTGCTGTGCAACTGAATACGTTGAAAACTCCTATATAAGGTAATGCAGTAATATGTTTCTCCTATGTACTTAAAATTTATTTGTAGTTGATTATGTGCTCATATTGCTTATTATACTAATGTATAACCTGTGACTGCTAGTGAGTGTGATTGCTGACTTTACTATAAATTCCATCAGTTTTTCTGTGTATCCGATCCTCAATGCTGGTGCAAAGCAGGGTAGGGTTGGATTGTGTGTCACTTTAACAAAATTTAAAGTGATTACAGCCACAAATTGTGTAATAACCCTGTAAGGTGTGTGATTTATTTATCATGTCTAAGAGCGGCAAGGGTGAGGAAAATACACTTTCCACAGCAGCAACAACACTCATTTCATGTTGTCTTGCAGAGCTAGTTTAACCTATCAGAACTGGTTAATTGGGATTATGTGCAAAATGGTTTAGTTGTCTCCAAAGCCTCTTAAGTAACCAAGGCAAACACAGGTTCTGGTTGAACCTTCATGGGCTACTTTGCACAGTCATTATCCAATGTAGCTGAGCAGATAATGCCAGCGATATATCCTATTAACCCTTACATGCAACTTTCATTCTGAGGTTATCCACCTAGGGAATGGCAGCCTCTTAACAAAGGCAGGCTGTAAGGCCGGTGGTAATTATATAACATAGACATGATACAACATCTACACAGTCTACACATGTTTAGCTGCACTTCGGATGGTCTCAGCTCAGTGGACATACCTGAGCTAATTAGTGCCATGTAAACCATTCTATCCTCAGAAGCAGCAGAGCCGGTGTTAGAAACTAAGGCAGCTGTGTTTAAACATCTCAAAACAGCTGATGGAAATTATGTTGGGTTATGCCCAGTAGGAAGTTAGATTTCCAGGAAATTAAATTCCAATTATCCTCATCCAACTGGGGACTGATTAAAAAAAGAAGGGTGGCTCCCTAAGTAGATTCGCAGACCTCAGATTGCTGCGAAAATCTACATTAATTTTGTTTTCAACATAAATAAATGATGTCACGGATAGGAGACTCGATGGTTTTCTAAAGACCATTTTTTCTTTTTGTCTGGGACAATCATTAGACTAGCCATGGCGTCAGCTCAGATAGCGTAAGCAGTGGCAGCCTGGGCTGATGCATTGAACGGGGATCTTTCAATGGCATCTAGAAAGCAAAAATTACATATTGCATATCAAACAGGCAGTGATAAGCGGACCTGGATATGGGTACAATTGCCTCTCAGACAGCAGCTGCAGCAGCTCGCAGAGCAAGTTGGCTATGTACATGGTAAGCTGACTCCGAATCCAGGAAGGTTCTGGAGTATTATCTTTGTTACTGGAAATATTCTTTTGGTAACAGTATTTGAAATCAGACTCCAAGAAAGGGAAGTTTCTTTTTACACAACAATTCAAGCCTAGTTTCCAGCTTTCCGGTCCTTTCGGAATCGAGGAAAAGCAAAAGGAAAGGGTAAAAGACAAACCGTCCCAATCCAACAAGTCTGGTAGGACTAAAAGGTATTGGGATACCAGAGGACCATTTGAATCTGAAGCTAAGCCATCACCCTAATGATGAGGACCTCCACCTGGGGTGGCCCAGGGTGGGAGGCTGATTTCTTCATTTTGCACAGAGCTGGCAGCAGTCTACTACAGATGTCTGGGTGCAAAAAGCGGTATCTCACGGTATGATCTACAGCCAAACCACACTGGACATGCCCAATCTTATCTAATCTTGGAAACTAAGCAGTGTTGGTCCTGGTTAGTACTTGGATGGTAAACCACCTGGTAATACCAAGTGCTGTAGGTGTTTTCAGGAAACACCCTCATTAAAAATTGTACTAGCCCGCAGGGCTGCCATCAGAAATTTCGGGCCTGGGACTGGCAAAATAGGTAGGTGCCCCCTCCCCCCCAAAAAAATATAAATAAATAAATAAAATAAATAATAATAATTAAATAAAATTATATATATATATATATATATATAGATAGTGTCCAAGAGGTCCGGCACTCTCTGTAAAATAGGATAGCTGTCCCTGTTGCCCTCCGTAAGTGCAGTCAGACTGCCATGTAGCAAGGAAATATCGGCGGCACTCAGGAAAGAAATCACACACCAATAGCCACTGTTGTAAGCCTTACAACAGTGGCTTTTGGTGTGTGATTTATTTCCTGAGTGCCCCCGATATTTCCTTGATAGATATATATATATATATATATATATATATATATATATACCTAGTACCTGCTCATTGGGGTACTGCTTGATGTCAGGGGTTCTGCTTGTCCTTTGTCCCCCACCCCCTGCCGCCGCTGCCGCCACTGCAGACTGTTCAGGAGCCTATTTCAAGTACATGTATAGAAAATGTCCCTTCCAAAATGGCCGCCGCCTCGAAGGAGACAGTTATTAAAGATACTAGAGCCTCCTCTAGTATCTTTAATAACTGTCTCCTTTGAGGCGGCGGCCATCTTGAGAGGGACTTTTCTATAGCCTACAGGAGCTGGGCAGTGGTGGCTGCGGCGACAGGAGGACGGACGGCGGTGGAGGACGGACGGCGGCAGGAGGGCAGCGGCATGAGCAGCCCGGGCCCTCCACTCTCTGTTAGAGAGGCCGGGCCTGGGACTGCTGTACCCGCAGCACCCCCCTGATGGCGGGCCTGCCAGCCCGTCTTGAATGGAAAAGAAGACTAGGGTGTGTACACACGGTGAGATCCTTCCTATGCCCGATTTTCACTTGCGATTTCCCTTGAACTCCCCGGAGCCCAGATAGGACAGATTTTGACTAACTTTTCTTGAGATATGGACTATGTGTGCTTACGATTTTGGCTTATGTGAGATTTCGGGCTTATGTGAGATGTCATTGACATGTGAGATGAACTAGATAGTACACCGATCTAGCAAGGATTGACTTGCCTGCACAGTCTATCTTTTCTTGCGATGCCGACCTGGCGGGACCGCGCATCGGGATCGAATCGGGATCGCAAGGTGGCTTTCACCTTGCGATCTGCACTAACTTTTCTTGCGATTTTGACTATATAGTCAAAATCTAAAGAAAATATCTCACCGTGTGTACACACCCTAAGGCTTTGCAAGAGGCAGTTCAGGTGCTTCAGTCTGGAGTGATAATTCAGTTCCTCCTGCACAATGAGGTCAAGATTTGATTTCAACTTGTTTCTAGTCCAGAAGCCAAATGGGTCATTCCGGCCCATACTCAATCTCAAAGCACTGAACAAGTTCTTTTGGGTGCCTCAGGTTTCATATGGAGACTTTACGTTCCATTATTTCTGCCATAGAGCAGGAGGATTTAGGGCTTTCTGGAATATTCAGGATGCCTATCCACGTGTTCCTATAGCACTGTTCCATCAGCACTATGTTTGGTTGCTTTCCTTCAGTCCCTATTTCAGGCCCTGCATTTGGGCTGACCACAGCTCACAGAGTATTCACCAAAATTATGGTAGTGATGGCATCTTATTTCTGTTAGCAGGAGATAAGTATTTTATAAAAACTCATACCTCGACGACTTAATAATCCTGGCACAGTCTCAGGAATTGTTCACTGTCATCTGTAACAGACAACAGCTTGTTACAGAGGTATGGTTGGCTCATAAATTGGGAAAAGTTGTTTCTGGTTCCGTCACATCGGATGACTCATTTGGGGGCTGTGTTGGAATTGGGTACTCAAAGAGTAATTTAACTCTGAACAAAATATCCAAAATTCAATTAAAGATTCAGGAGTTGCTACACAGTCAAAGGGTATCCATTTATGCGGTAATGCTTGTGATGGGTTTGATGGTGTAGACATTGGACATGATGGAGTATACTTAGTTCCATTAGATACATCTGCAATGTCTGATCATTTCCTAGTAGAAAGGTTTTTCATCAGACAATAAAAGTGCAGATTATGGTCTTCCTCTGGAAGTTAGGAGGTCAATAGCTTGATGGTTATTGGACATCCTATCCTGGACAAAGGAAAGCTCCTTTGGATATCGGATGGCAACTCTGACAATGGATGTCAGCCTGTGGGGCTCGAGTGAAGTGTCAGGAAGGAGTTGCTTTCAGGGGCAGTGGACCAAGGAAGAAATGTTGCCTGCCAATAAATATATTGGAACCTCAGGCCATATATATGGCATTTATACAGGCAAAGAATATCCTTCTGATGAATCCAGATGGAATCTGCTCGGACATGCAATGGCAGTGGCGTACCTCAACCATCAGGGAGGATCTCATAGCCAAAACATAATGGAGGTAAGTCACACTTTAAGGTGTTCAGAATTTCGTTATCCAGCCTTGTCCACAGTACTCATTCCGGCAGTCCTAAACTACTGTATGAAGCAGATTTTCTCAGTCAACTCGCCATTCAGGTAAACGTATGGACTTACACCCCTAGGTCTTAAAAACTCTGGTAGATAATGGGGGTTACCAGAGATACATCTCATGCCGTTCTGTCAGGACAACAAAGGTTTCGCATACGAGACAAGAACAAACCCCAGAGCGATCTTGTGGATAACTTGTCAACTTTCGTCTGGTTCATGTGTTCCCACCAGTTGCCTTGTGATACAGGGTGATACGAAAGGTAAGACAAGGAAGGATGCTGTGATACTAATAGCTCCAGCTTGGTCAAGAAGACATTGATACACAGATCTGCAGAGGCTGTTGATGGATGCTCCATTCCTACTCCTTCAACGGTCAGATCTACCATCTCAGGGTCCTGGTTATCGCAAACACCTGCATGTACTGTCTTTGACGAAGCGACTCTTGAGACCTCCATCCTGAAGGCAAGAGGACTCTCACAACAGGTAATTCTAATTATGCTCAAAGCAAGGAAAATTTCCTCAGCTCGCATTCATCACCAGCTTATGTTCAATGGTGTAGGGATCAAAAATTTTACCCTTGATTTTTCAGAGTCTTAGCATCCTTCAGGCAGGAATGCATAAAGGTTTATGGCTGACTTCCTTAATACTACAAGTGTCAGCATTGACTGTATGGTTCCAAAAGAAAACGGTTAACCTACAGGATGTGCGCACTTTTTTTGAAGGAATGCGACACATTCATCCTTTTGTTCTTCCTACAGTGCCTAGGGATTTAAGTTAGTCCTAAAGGCACTTCAGGTTGTCCCATTTGAACCACTTGAAAGATTGGATATTAAATGGTTAACAGCTAATGTTTTCTTTCTACTGCTTTTGCTTCAGCTAGAAGAATTTCAGATTTAGTGGCATTGTTATGTCATCCTCCATTTCTGAATTTTTATATCCAGATAGAGCAGTTCTTCAAACCAAATCTGGGTATCTTCCTAATGTGGTTTATAAATTCCATCTTAATGAAGAAATTGTAGTCTCGGTCTTATAGGGGCCGGACTTTGCTGCGGGAGATGCATCGTTGGACGTAGTCCATGCCTAAAGGATTTACGTGGATCATACCAGTGCCATCAAAAAGACAGATACTCTCTTAATTCTCTGTGAATTTCACAAGAGAGGATGGCCTGCGGATAAGCAGGCACTAGTGAAGTGGCATATTCTCAAGCTGATCTCCCTGTCTCCGGCTAATGTCTCTGCTTGTTCTACTTGTAAGGTAGGCCATTATGGGCAGCACAATGTGCTGTTTCAGCAGAATAGATATGTTAGGTAGACACATGTTCTCCATTTACACATTCATTAGACATTATGCCTTGATACCTTTGCCTCTCAGGATGCTGAATTCGGGCGAAGGATTCTCCTGTCTAATCAGGAGCATCCCCACCACTAAATTGCTTTGGGACATCCCAATGTATCCTGTGGATACCCTGTGGACCCTGCAGGAGAAATATACTTTACGGTAAGAACTTACCGTTGATAACAGTATTTCTCCTAAGCCCACAGGTTCCACAGGGATCCCACCCTGACGCATCTGATTTGAGGATCCTTTTACTCACTAACCTCTTCCTTCTTGTACGGAAAGGTGTGTATGTATGTTCTTCTCGACTGATTAGGGCTCTACATGATGCTCCTGCCTTGAGCTTTGGAAAACAACTGATTTGCCTGAGCTAGGAGGCAGGATATATGGACAGGCCTGTTGCATGCTGGGATGCCGAAAAGCTTTGACCGTTTGGTGCAAATCCGCTGTCGCTCCACTATATTCCAATTTATCCTGTGGAACCTGTGGACTTAGGAGAAATACCATTATCAACGGTAAGTTCTTACCATAACACACATTTTTCTCACAAAATAGTGCTCTGTTTATCCACGTATATTGCTTAAATTATGAATGAGATGGGATGCGGGAACTGATAAGTGGAAGGTGATAACGCACCAGCCAATCATTACAGATTTGAAAAATGACAGTTGGGAGCTGACTGGCTGGTGCGTTATCACCTTATCACTGGCTTATCACTTATTTATCCCTTCTCCAGGCTTAATACATCTGCCCCAAAATGTGCAAGTCAACAATAGAGGCGCAGAATGAATCCCATTATAAAAGCATTGGACAAGAACAAGATCCCATTATAAAAGCATTGGACAAGAACTGATAGTGTAAATTAACTATGGTCCCTCTGCACATGGCACAATGGGCCCGATTCAGTTGTAATCGTAGAATCGCTATTTGGCAATTTCTGCACATGTGCGCACGCTGCTGCTTGCATGCGCCAGGACGGGTCAGGGACTCCAGGTCGACAACAAAAAGGTCGACACACCTTAGGTCGACGCCAATTGGTCGACACACCTTAGGTCGACATGGACAAAAGGCCAACAGGAACAAGGTCGACATGGAAAAAGGTCGACATGAGTTTTTTAATATATTTTTGGTGTCGTTTTCTTCGTAGAGTGACCGGGAACCCCAATTAGTGCACCGCGTCCCCTTGCATGGCTCGCTTCGCTCGCCATGCTTCGGGCATGGTGGCTTTGCTTCGCTCGGCACAGATTACCGTTCCAATCGTAGTCCACGTGGATCGTTAAGTATGAAAAGGTTCCAAAAAATAAAAAAATTGGGAAAAACTCATGTCGACCTTTTCCCATGTCGACCTTTTGTCCATGTCGGCCTAAGGTGTGTCGACCAATTGGCGTCGACCTAAGGTGTGTCAACCTTTTTGTTGTCGACCTGGAGTCCGGATACCGCCAGGACTTAGATTGCGATCACATGCGATTGCAATCTAATTCACAGCATTGGGGAGGGTGGCGTTGGGGGACATGGTCCGGACAACGGAGGAGTGTCAGGACCATTTGAGGGGGTCTGGCGACTGCATTTGCAGCTAAGCTGCGGAGGCAGGGGGTTACCCTAAAGCAGGGCTAGCCATGCTAGAGAACAGAGTTGTAGTTTTGTGATTTCTCACAAAACCAGAACTCATGCTGAATTAGTCCCCATGTTTCTAAAATGCACTTTCTTTACCTCTTATGTAATTTCCATAATCTCTGCAAAAGGAGATCTAATTTCTCTTTCTCTGACGTCCTAGTGGATGCTGGGAACTCCGTAAGGACCATGGGGAATAGACTGGCTCCGCAGGAGACTGGGCACTCTAAAAGAAAGATTAGGTACTATCTGGTGTGCACTGGCTCCTCCCACTATGACCCTCCTCCAGACCTCAGTTAGATTTCTGTGCCCGGCCGAGCTGGATGCACACTAGGGGCTCTCCTGAGCTCCTAGAAAGAAAGTTTATTTTAGGTTTTTTATTTTACAGTGAGACCTGCTGGCAACAGGCTCACTGCATCGAGGGACTAAGGGGAGAAGAAGCGAACCTACCTGCTTGCAGCTAGCTTGGGCTTCTTAGGCTACTGGACACCATTAGCTCCAGAGGGATCGACCGCAGGACCCGTCCTTGGTGTTCGTTCCCGGAGCCGCGCCGCCGTCCCCCTTACAGAGCCAGAAGCATGAAGATGGTCCGGAAAATCGGCGGCAGAAGACTTCAGTCTTCACCAAGGTAGCGCACAGCACTGCAGCTGTGCGCCATTGCTCCTCATACACACTTCACACTCCGGTCACTGAGGGTGCAGGGCGCTGGGGGGGGGGGGCGCCCTGAGCAGCAATAAAAACACCTTGGCTGGCAAAATAATCACAATATATAGCCCCAGAGGCTATATATGTGATAATTACCCCTGCCAGAATACATAAAAAAGCGGGAGAAAAGTCCGCGAAAAAGGGGCGGAGCTATCTCCCTCGGCACACTGGCGCCATTTTCTCTTCACAGTGTAGCTGGAAGACAGCTCCCCAGGCTCTCCCCTGTAGTTTTCAGGCTCAAAGGGTTAAAAAGAGAGGGGGGGCACTAAATTTAGGCGCAATATTGTTTATACAAGCAGCTATTGGGGAAAATTCACTCAGTGATAGTGTTTATCCCTACATTATATAGCGCTCTGGTGTGTGCTGGCATACTCTCTCTCTGTCTCCCCAAAGGGCTGTGTGGGGTCCTGTCCTCAGTCAGAGCATTCCCTGTGTGTGTGCGGTGTGTCGGTACGGCTGTGTCGACATGTTTGATGAGGAGGCTTATGTGGAGGCGGAGCAGATGGCGATAAATGGGATGTCGCCCCCTGTGGGGCCGACACCAGAGTGGATGGATAGGTGGAAGGTATTAACCGACAGTGTCAACTCCTTACATAAAAGGCTGGATGACGTAACAGCTGTGGGACAGCCGGCTTCTCAGCCCGTGCCTGCCCAGGCGTCTCAAAGGCCATCAGGGGCTCAAAAAACGCCCGTTACCTCAGATGGCAGACACAGATGTCGACACGGAGTCTGACTCCAGTGTCGACGAGGTTGAGACATATACACAATCCACTAGGAACATCCGTTGCATGATCTCGGCAATAAAAATTGTGTTACACATTTCTGACATTAACCCAAGTACCACATAAAACGGGTTTTATGTTTGGGGAGAAAAAGCAGCCGGTGTTTTGTTCCCCCATCAGATGAGTGAATGAAGTGTGTGAAGAAGCGTGGGTTCCCCCGATAAGAAACTGGTAATTTCAAAAAAATTACTGCTGGCGTACCCTTTCCCGCCAGAGGATAGGTCACGTTGGGAGATATCCCCTAGGGTGGATAAGGCGCTCACACGTTTGTCATAAAAGGTGGCACTGCCGTCTTAGGATACGGCCACTTTGAAGGAGCCTGCTGATAAAAAGCAGGAGGCTATCCTGAAGTCTGTATATACACACTCAGGTTATATACTGAGACCTGCAATTGCCTCAGCATGAATAGTGCTGCTGCAGCGTAGTCTGATACCCTGTCAGATAATATTAATACCCTAGACAGGGAGAATATGGTGCTAACATAGAGCATATTAAAGACGTAGTCTTATATATGAGGGATGCACAGAGGGATATTTGCCGGCTGGCGTCCAGAATTAATGCAAGGTCCATTCTGCCAGGAGGGTATTAGAGACCCGGCAGTGGACAGGTGATGTTGACTTTAAAAGGCACATGGAGATTATGCCTTATAAGGGTGAGGAATTGTTTGGGGATGGTCTCTGGGACTTTGTATCCACAGCAACAGCTGGGAAGAAAAATTTCTACCTCAGGTTTCCTCACACCCTAATAAAGCACTGTATTATCGGGTACAGTCCTTTCGGCTTCAGAAAAGCAAGGGGGCCAAAGGCGCTTCCTTTCTGCACAAGGGAAGAAGGAAAAAGCTGCACAGACAGCCAGTTCCCAGGATCAAAAATCTTCCCCCGCTTCCTCTGAGTCCACAGCATGACGCTGGGGCTCCACAGACAGGTGCGGTGGGGGCGCGTCTCGGGAACTTCAGGGACCAGTGGGTTTGCCCACAGGTGAATCACTGGGTTCTGCAAGTATCACAGGGATACAAGCTGGAGTTCGAGGCGACTCCCCCTCGCCGTTACCTCACATCAGCCTTGCCTGCTGCCCTCGGATATAGGGAGTTAGTACTGGCGGCAATTCACAAGCTGTACTTCCAGCAGGTGAAATCAAGGTACCCCTCCTTCAACAAGGCCGGGGTTACTATTCCAAAAATGTTGTGGTACCGAAACCAGACGGTTCGGTGAGACCCATTCTAAAATTGAAATCCTTGAATACTTATATACGAAGGTTCAAGTTCAAAATGGAATCGCTCAGGGCGATTATTGCAAGCCTGGAGAATTTCAGGGTATCACTGGACATCAAGGATGCTTACCTGCATGTCCCTATTTACCCTCCTCACCAGGAGTACCTCAAAATTGTGGTACAGAATTGTTATTACCAATTCCAGACGTTGCCGTTGGTCTGTCCCCGGCACCGAGGGTATTTACCAAGGTATTGGCCGAAAGAATTATCCAGTACTTGGACAATCTCCTTATACAGGCGAGGTCCAGGGAGCAGTTGTTTGTCACAGTAGCACTATCTCGGGAAGTGCTACAACAGCACGGCTGGATTCTGAATATTCCAAAGTCGCAGCTGGTTCCTACGACGCATCTACTGTTCCTGGGGATGGTTCTGGACACAGAACAGAAAAAAAGTGTTCCTCCCGCAGGAGAAAGCCAAGGAGCTGTCATCTCTAGTCAGAGACCAAAACAGGTGTCGGTGGATCACTGCACGCGAGTCCTGGAAAAAATGGTAGCTTCCTACGAAGCAGTTCCATTCGGCAGTTTCCATGCAAGAACCTTTCAGTGGGACCTCTTGGACAAGTGGTCGGGATCGCATCTTCAGATGCATCGACTGATAACCCTGTCTCCAAGGACCAGGGTATCTCTACTGTGGTGGCTGCAGAGTGCTCATCTTCAAGAGGGCCGCAGATTCGGCATACAGGACTGGGTCCTGGTAACCACGGATGCCAGCCTTCGAGGCTGGGGGGCAGTCACACAGGGAAGAAATTTCCAAGGACTTTGGTCAAGTCAGGAGTCGTCCCTACACATAAATATTCTGGAACTGAGGGCCATTTACAATGCCCTAAGTCTGGCAAGGCCTCTGCTTCAAAACCAGCCGGTACTGATCCAATCAGACAACATCACGGCAGTCGCCCATGTAAACCGACAGGGCGGCACAAGAAGCAGGATGGCGATGGCAGAAGCCACAAGGATTCTCCGATGGGCGGAAAATCACGTCTTAGCACTGTCAGCAGTGTTCATTCCGGGAGTGGACAACTGGGAAGCAGACTTCCTCAGCAGACACGACCTACACCCGGGAGAGTGGGGACTTCATCCAGAAGTCTTCCAACTGTTGGTAAACCGTTGGGAAAGGCCACAGGTGGACATGATGGCGTCCCGCCTAAACAAAAAACTAGATATTGCGCCAGGTCAAGGGACCCTCAGGCAATAGCTGTGGACGCTCTAGTGACACCGTGGGTGTACCAGTCGGTTTATGTATTCCCTCCTCTGCCTCTCATACCAATGGTACTGAGAATAATAAGAAAACGAGGAGTAAGAACGATACTCGTGGTTCCGGATTGGCCAAGAAGAGCTTGGTACCCAGAACATCAAGAAATGATATCAGAGGACCCATGGCCTCTACCGCTCAGACAGGATCTGCTACAGCAGGGGCCCTGTCTGTTCCAAGACTTACCGCGGCTGCGTTTGACGGCATGGCGGTTGAATTCCGGATCCTAAAGGAAAAGGGCATTCCGGAGGAAGTCATTCCTACGCTGATAAAAGCCAGGAAAGAAGTAACCGCAAACCATTATCACCGTATTTGGCGAAAATATGTTGCGTGGTGTGAGGCCAGGAAGGCCCCAACAGAGGAATTTCAGCTGGGTCGTTTTCTGCACTTCCTACAGTCGGGAGTGACTATGGGCCTAAACTTGGGTTCCATTAAGGTCCAGATTTCGGCTCTGTCGATTTTCTTCCAGAAAGAACTGGCTTCACTGCCTGGAGTTCAGACATTTGTAAAGGGAGTGCTACATATTCAGCCCCCTTTTGTGCCTCCTGTGGCACCTTGGGATCTCAACGTGGTGTTGAGTTTCCTAAAATCACATTGGTTTGAGCCACTTAAAACTGTGGATTTGAAATATCTCACGTGGAAAGTGGTCATGTTATTGGCCTTGGCTTCGGCCAGGCGTGTGTCAGAATTGGCGGCTTTGTCATGTAAAAGCCTTATCTGATTTTCCATATGGTTAGGGCAGAATTGAGGACTCGTCCCCAGTTTCTCCCTAAGGTGGTATCAGCTTTTCACTTGAACCAACCTATTGTAGTGCCTGCAGCTACTAGGGACTTGGAAGATTCCAAGTTACTGGACGTAGTCAGGGCCTTAAAAATTTATATTTCCAGGACGGCTGGAGTCAGGAAAACTGACTCACTTTTTATCCTGTAGGCACCCAACAAAATAGGTGCTCCTGCTTCTAAGCAGACTATTGCTCGCTGAATTTGTAGCACAATTCAGCTGGAGCATTCTGCGGCTGGATTGCTGCATCCTAAATCAGTAAAAGCCCATTCCAAGAGGAAAGTGGGCTCATCTTGGGCGGCTGCCCGAGGGGTCTCGGCTTTACAACTTTGCCGAGCTGCAACTTGGTCAGGGGCAAACACGTTTGCTAAATTCTACAAATTTGATACCCTGGCTGAGGAGGACCTGGAGTTCTCTCATTCGGTGCTGCAGAGTCATCCGCACTCTCCCGCCCGTTTGGGAGCTTTGGTATAATCCCCATGGTCCTTACGGAGTTCCCAGCATCCACTAGGACGTCAGAGAAAATAAGATTTTACTCACCGGTAAATCTATTTCTCGTAGTCCGTAGTGGATGCTGGGCGCCCATCCCAAGTGCGGATTGTCTGCAATACTTGTATGTAGTTATTGCCTAACTAAGGGTTATTGTTGAGCCATCTGTTGAGAGGCTCAGTTATATTTCATACTGTTAACTGGGTATAGTATCACGAGTTATACGGTGTGATTGGTGTGGCTGGTATGAGTCTTACCCGGGATTCAAAATCCTTCCTTATTGTGTCAGCTCTTCCGGGCACAGTATCCTAACTGAGGTCTGGAGGAGGGTCATAGTGGGAGGAGCCAGTGCACACCAGATAGTACCTAATCTTTCTTTTAGAGTGCCCAGTCTCCTGCCGAGCCCGTCTATTCCCCATGGTCCTTACGGAGTTCCCAGCATCCACTACGGACTACGAGAAATAGATTTACCGGTGAGTAAAATCTTATTATTACTCTGCTTAAATATTCCCCTATGCCTAAGCCCATGCACCTCCATGTAAATTTGCACAAACAGAAGCACCTGGCAAGTTAAACTGTAGAATAAATGGAATGTCTTCTGGCAAGGAAGGGGTTGGTATTGGGAGACCGGCGTTTGGGATCACGAAGGTCACCATACCGCCCCCGGTCTCCAGAATGCCGGTGGAGGGGGGGGGGAGCGCAATAAAGCCCCTTGCGGGCTCGTTGTGCTCACCATAAGTTCTATCCCCACTCTATGGGTGTCACAAGTGGGAATAGTCCCTGTTAGTCGGCATGCCCAGCACTCGGGATTCTGGCATCGTTCTAGTTACTGCCAGTCACATAACTACATCCACAATGAAGAGCCTAAACGCAGAGAAACAACATACAGTAGTGGTCCTACAACGCAGCCAATAGAGGATGACAATTCTTCATCACTTTCAGATGGTATACAAGAAAGACCCAGAGGGATCCACTATAGTTAGTTAAACAAATGATTTAATAGCTAGGTGTTCTAGGTTCTAATTCTAACAATCTATATGGATTTTGTTATGTGTTTTTCATACAAAAAAATAAAAATAAGTCACTTTCTGTAATTCTACATATTTTTCAAGTCCGCTTCCTCAGACAGTTTGATTATGAATAAGGGCTTATGCTGGACTTATCTACAAGCAGATCGGGCAGTGTGTTGTGCATACACACTGCCTGATCCGTCGTGATTGACGTCACAAACTAGGCAGGCATTTACATGTGCTCACCCAGTCTCGCTGACAATCACCACTGGCTTGTGCAGCGAGTGTTTGGGTGGTCGGCTGACTGCCCATAAACACAGCACGATGCGCCAATGTATCGGTAGATCTATTGGTCACCGGCTGTGCTGCACAGCCAGCACAATATCTCTGTAAACAACGTTATTCATAGATATATCACTGGTACACACTGGCCGACGGACCATCGATATAATAGCTGTTGTAGAAAACACTTCTACAATTGTTACAATTAGTGCCTATTATATCTGAGGAATTGAGGATTCTAGCCATTGGCTCATTTGCTCACATATGTATAGTGGATCCCTCTCCAGCACCGGAGTAACCGATTGTCGAAGTCAGAAAATATTACAAAACACACATTACATACAAACACCACATAGGTGGCCTCCGTGTGCGTGCGTGTTCGGCTGTGCATGCACATATTCGCAAATTGTGTATGGTCGCTCCCGCGGTCCTGCGTGGTATGAGTAATTACAGTGGAATTTGTACTCTCATGGAAAAGCCACAAAGACATATCATAAATCTAATATATATATTGTATAAATCCCACACTGTCTGCTTTTTCTTCTAAATAACATGAAGATCAGTCACACATAAATTAAAACTCCCAGTGGCCTTATTTACACTAAGCTTTGAAATTCTATGAAGAAGGCAAACACCTTTGTTTACTAGGATAGCCGAGTTTCTATTTAAAACAATGAGTACTGGATTGTCATTGTCTCACCCGTAGACAAAAACAAACAAAGAGACAATACCCAGGAACCGAAGCTGTTAGAAAATCAATTAACAATAGCTAACCAAAACACAAAACCAGACATTTAGAAATCTAAGATATTAACATTCATAGTCTAACCTCATGGAGATGTGTGTGTTTGTTTGTTTGTTTGTATATATATATATATAATTCTTAGCAAATTGTGATAGCAGGAGTATGTGTGTGTGTGTATATATATATATATATGTGTGTATATATATATATATATGAGTATATGGATATATGTGGATAAATGTATATCTTGAGGATTGAAATAGATAATCATATCATGTGTGGGATCATATTGTTCAGAGTCACGTAAACATTAATCTGGTGGGAATAAGAGTATTATTATATATTACCACATTAAGTTATTAATAATACCAGATTTATGTATGATTAATGTGATGGGTTTAACTGGTCATGGGGCGGGAACTCAGATGCAAACAACAGAAACCACATCTCAAGTCCTAGCCATCGCCCACTTCTTGAGCTGACCAATGGTCCCCGGTGCACAGGATTTGTCCCACCCCCGAACCAATGGAAGAAGAGCACACAGTGTCTATTGTATTATGTTTTGATCTACTGTATAAAAAGCCTGCTGCAGCCTGGCCTGACAACAAGACTCTCAACGCAATCAACCTGATAGCGGAGGACCGGGCCGGGTTGCGCAAGCGAATATTCTCACGTATGTACATTGACTGTAGCCATTTACTCTGTTATATTGTAGTGTATAAATTGTATTGTTATCCCCTTCCAGATATATAAACTGAGGTGTCGGAGCCCAGTGTTTAACTACAAATCGGTGTTGGGTCCTCTTTTCCCTGCTAGGGTTTAAAGTGTATTATATTACCTAACTGTATAAGGTTTTAAAGTGTATTAATAAGGTGTGTACGCGCTGCGGGTACTTTGTACCGTCAGCGCTGCATAAGGTTTAAGGTGTAATATCATTGTAGTGCTTTGCTGCATAAGGTTTAAGGTGTAATATCATTGCATTGCATTACTACTAAGGTTTTAAGTATATCTCTGGGTGTGTGCACGCTGTGTGTACTTTGTACCCCCAGCGCGGCGTTTGTACGCTAAGTCCGTACAAGGTACGGGACTCTGTACGCAAATATCGTACAAAGTACGTAGAGTGCATATTAAGTCTAGCGGCCGCAGCGGCTCCATGGTAAAAGTGTGTTTAAAGGTATAGCTTTATGGTTTAAGATAATATTGACATTATCAATTGGGGACATCGTCCGGTTTTTCCTCATACCCGCAGCCTAGCAGGTTAAAGCAGACTTTATCAGTAAAGGGCGGACAGGTATCCCACGTAAGCCTTCTCCTGGTTGGTGGAAACACTGGAAACCCTATCTTATTGCTGATTAGATGGTGTCTGCTCTGCATGGTTTGTAGGGATGCTGGTGGGACCCGTAAAGTAAATACGCAAAGCTATTTTAAAAATCTGTGAATTCTATTTTGACGCCAAATGCGCACACAACACAAGCATACACCTGTACTTTGTATTTGTATACCTGCTCGCATTGTTGCCATAAGTACTGAGTACTAGATTCATTTAGACCTGTACGGAGAAATTTGTTGCTGTTTAGTTAAAATATAGAATAAATATTAAGGAAGTAAACTTAAAACACAAATACAGTCTGGCCTAGTTAAACAGGTTTATACAGAAAGAAACTGTGTTGTGTTAAGTAAACGATTATAGGTAATATCGCTTACATTTATAGAAGTGTGGGATTTGTACTATTGCGGACGTACGGTTTTTGTACACGTGTCTCGGACAAAGTACGGGACTGCGTACGCAACGTAAAGACATACGCATGGTCGCGTGTTTACGCAACGTGCGTAAGGGTACGACCGCTAAGTACAAATTACACAACAGCAGTGTTCAATTTAGGGGCGTAACAGTAGCCACGCTACAATAGCACAAATTGCTCGGTTTCCAAAATTTAGTTTAAATAAAACCTTTTCTACTGTATTACCTCTGGGGAAAGCTATCAGTTAACAGGAAAGGATATTTTTCTGATCAGAAAACTATAGAGTGTTAGTGTGGGCTGAAAAAGGTGTGAATGTATTGAACCCCGCTTGGTGAACTCGGTGAACTCTGTGAAACTCTGTGAACTTGGTGAGCACGGTCTAGGTGAATACGTGCAACGGAGTGTGATAAAGCTTTTTAAAGGTGTTGTTTTCTTTGTATTACACTCCGGCTGTTTTGGAGCACAGTGTGAAGACTCCAGTGATCCTACAACTTATAGATAGCAAGTGTCTATAAGCGGTACGATTGGACCGCATGGTTGTGTGAGCAATATGTGGCGCAACGTGATACGAAGTTTTGCATATTTGTGCGCAAATCTCGTCATCATACGCGTTGTGTAGAGCACATGCAAGCGTGATTTGTGTAAGCATTTTCTTTTAGGCAGATATTCACTGGGTATGGTAAGTTACTCCTAAAGGCCCAGAGGATATAGGCCGAAGTAGGGCCTGCATTGGCTACACGTGTCTGCTAAAAAGGGCGGATCCATGGTACTCGGAGCAGAAGAAGTTAGTGGAAGAACTTTGAGGACTTCCACCGTTACTGTGTCTGGAGCATTTTAGGAAATTTTCCCATGTTAAAAAGGTCCACAATGGGAGCCAAGTGCACAACAGAGGGACGTTCCTCAGTCATGGTTCAGACAGCAGAATTGAGACCCAGGGGGTCAGCTCGGTTGGTAATGTGGGGGAAGTATGGTCCCCACACTGAGACCTTTTGTGATGAATGGACACGAATGACTGTGGGGGATAAAGCATCATTTCCTGGGATAGGTAGTTTTGATCCAGAGGTATTGCAGAATTTAAGGAGTAGGATATGTCTAATAAAATCCAGAAAACAAAGGATTAGACATGCAGATTGTTTAAATTTATGGCAGCAAGAGGGCGATATGCAAGAGAAATTAACATATGCAGCAGATTCCAAACCTAGCAGGAATGAGAACACAAACACACCATTGTCGACACAGGTCGAAGGGGAACAGAAGGCTACAGTCAATGATACATCCGTAAATGATAGTAATATGAAAGAGCAATGTATTAACCATAACTTTTGCAAAATGTATCCTGTTTTGAAGTCTCTCCAAGGTTTTAGGTCACAGGGAGATGAAGGATTCAGCCAAATCGCAGCTCTCCGCCAAACAGTCATCTTGCAGGAAACTCAGGTGGGGCCTGTCCAACCAGGGAGTGCAGTAACAGTATTCCCCAATGAAAGAACTGGTGAGGTCACAGCCACCGGTAAGTATGAGACAGTTCATTGCACAGAAACAACAACACCACACAGTAAACAGATTAGGAACGGAACGGTAGGATTAGACCCTGTCTTGGAAATAGTAACTCCCAATGGGGGAACCGATAGTCAGGAAGTAGCCCTTACCAGGAATGATGCAATGTATTGCCCATGGCCCAGAGATGAGCTGCGGTCAATCATTTCAGAATTCCCTGACCCTCGGAAGCATTTAGCCAGATGTCAGAAATTTATCAGAGATCTGGGTAATGGGTATGAACCGACAAACCAACATTGGCGGACATTTTTGAAAGCATGCCTACCCCCTAATATTGACACCCAAAAATTTACCACTGATTGTAGACTAGAGTCGGATAGTCCTATGACTGACAGAAACAATCAGGAAAATATAGAACGAATTAATAGGCAACTAGAGTTGTGTTTCCCCACTGAGTGGAGAAGAATTTTCTCCATAAAACAGAGGGAAAATGAAATGACATCTGAATATTTCCACAGAGCACTGCAGGAAATGTATAGATACATGGTGGTATTAGATGCAGGGAACGATGAAAATTACAGAGAAGTGGCTGTGTCTGTGCTAATGGACGGACTCGATCAGACAAACCTCTTTGCCTGGTTGGAGAGGGGTCACAGTAGCTTGCCTTAGAGAGTGCGCAATTGAACACCATAGGAATATTGCTAGGCGTAGAAAACTGCAAGAGGAGAGGCTGAGGATTGAAAGTATGCAGGCTCTTACACCAAAGTCTCATCAGCCCAAACCCCAAAACCCTAGTAGTAACAAAAGACCGAGAATATGTTACATTTGTAAAAATAAAGGACATTTTGCTAGAGATTGTAAGAGTAATACAGCACATAGCCAATATAGCCCCCTAGACAGAATAAACAAGCCACGTTATTAAACACATAGACGGGATCAAGGGACATATATTAAGGAATCACGAGCCATATATAAAACACAGATTCGGTTAATGGGAAGAACAGAATAAATGCAACTTTACCCTTTTGACAGAACTTACTGGGGTTGGGAGGAGGCCTCTAAACTTCGGCTTCTCTCTCTCTAGCAGAAGTGACCTCTAAGTAATTTAACAGGAGTTTTGTTAGAGATGGTATACATATAGAGTGCTCCCACCCAGGAAGCACAAAATATGTTAAAATACCCATGAAGACTAATATTGCATTCCACTGTTTTAGATGCATGTCCATCACAGGTAGAGAAAATTATCTCAAGGATACCGGGTTCCCTATGAACTTAGAATGGACAAGACACTGGATTGATGGCTGGGATAGTCCCAGTAGAGAGATAACACACACAAATTTTTTTTTAAGGGGAACAGACCGATTAGGGAATTACTCCCCGTAGTGCCTAATCCAGATGTCAAACTTTGTAAAAAATTTTTTTGCCTCTACTAACTTATCTATTACTAAACTCTGTGATTTGTCTTCAAAGTTTCCTCTTCATCCTCTTACGTTCACTGACAGGATTACAGTTCAAACGTCACATGCCTACTCGGTCTGTCAGAGCTCTGCCTAAATCCAGTATATCTCACTAGCATAGGGACACCAGTATCAGTGTGCCTGGTCATGCACAAAGGGTGGAGAATGGGAATACTGGTGAAGATAGACTGTGCATAGATACCGATATACATGATGGTGTGACAGCCTGATGGTGAACGCAAATCTGACAAATTTTCTTTTTATTATTTCCCCTCTCTTCTCACTTCTCAAAGATCACACAACTGATAATACACAACAGTTAAACAGATTTATGTTCCCTACAGAAAGGTCGCTGACCCGGAGAGAACATTGTATCACTGGAGTGTCTGTTCCGGGAAGGTTAAGAGGCAGCACTGTTGAGACGGCACCTGAACGCGGAGAACAACAAGACCAAGAGGCGGTTGTCGCACCAGTTTTTTTTTTTTTATTCTCTCCATCTCCCACTACCCTCCTTCCCTCCTTCCCTTTTCCTCCCCCTTCTTGTTTCCTTTCTCTTCCCTTAACAAGATGGACTTACCCCAAGAGACTGCGTTCCGGGTTTTCCTGTTAACCCTGTTGTTGACCAGAACAGTCTGTTTCGGTGAGAGTCCCAGAGAGGTCGAGAAAGGATCTGGAATGGGTTCTGATGGCGAGGACAGATTTGTAGAATTCCAAGAGCAACACATCACTCGAGCAAAGGCGAGTATCAGAAAACGATCTGGTAGTCAGGGAGCTAGGAGGCACTGTTATTGGCTGAGGAAAATTGCATTTGTAAGAATTGTGAGAACATAGTTGAGGATGGGTGCATCCAGAGATGTCAGTCCAGCCTTAATATCAACATGGACCGTCATCCATTGAGTGATTACCACTCTCTAGTGGGTAAGGTTTTAAACCAAACAATGCTGGGTGTGCTCACAAGTACCTCAAGGTCAGAGCAAGTCGGGATTAGTACCGTACCCTTTAGCAATAGATGAGGTACTCGAATTACGGGGTGGGAGACCGGTGGACAAGAAATTTAATATTTCTAGGCCCCTTAGTTTGAAGCTCCACCAGTATCATGTAGACAGATCCTTATTATGTTTCAACATTTCCAATTACCGAAAACCAGGAAATTGGGAGGTGACATGGAATAACCAGACCATGGCCTTTTCACACAGAGCTGATAGGATACCCATAGACTCTGAACTTGTACGCCACATAGCCAACAGTGGAAGGTATTTTCGGTATAGGTATACTCGAGGAAGCAAGACCATGTGGGTTGGAAAAGTATCACCAGGGTACTGTGCTCATATCATCCAGCCCGATACTTGTACTGAGCAGATGGGAGAACTAGAGATTGGGTTTTTCACTTGGAAAGTTTGTAATATGGTAATGTCATATTCTGTCCCATATGTTCTCCCCGATGATGCCTATTTCATATGTGGGAGGAAGGCGTATAAGTGGCTTGCCCCGAACTCAGAGGGATTGTGTTATGTTGGAAGAGTGTTGCCTGTTGTCATGACCATAACCCATGATAAGATGAAAGACGTTCACCGCAGTGCTCAGGCTCCTTATACTCATACTCACTATGAACACATCGTTAAGAGACACCTCATAGATAGGACAGAGCACGTAGCCTCTGATTTGATCCACGAATCCACCGGGATTCATTCCTTCTCGCATTAGACATCACCCGTACTGCCAGAGGAATTATAAATTATAGGTATATCCATGCGCTAGCGAAGTTGATAGATAATATCACTGAGATGTGTGACGACACCTTCATGTATACGGGTAGGGAGTTGCAAGCTTACAAAACGGAACTGATCCAGCACAGGATGGTCCTTAATTATATCACAGCTGTGACGGGTGGGTACTGTGTCACTTTGGCAACTCAATATGGTGTGAAGTGCTGCACGTATATTACAAACAGCACTGACGACCCCACAGAGATTATCGATCAAAAGATGGATGATATATTGCAGTTGAAGTGGGAGTTCCGAAGGAGACACAACCTTACCCTTACCGCTGTGGGTAATGAGCTGACCGACTGGGTCTCATGGTTGAACCCACGAAATTGGTTCTCAGGATTAGGAGAGTGGGCTCAAAATGTTATTATGAGTGTAGGAAAGTTTCTCCTTTGTATCCTGGAAGTCGTCATAATTATTGGCATGATATTTAGGTGTAAATAAAAACAGAATATTGAGAGTTTCACTTAACTAGCGCTATATGTGAATTCTTCTTTGTTCCATCATTCTATCGTATTATCCAGAACAGGTTGACATGTAGAATGGAGAAGATATGTATAGTGTAATATCGTTTTAATTACATTAGCACATATACATAACATACATAAAACATTGATAGAATAAAATAAGATTTGCAATGAATATGGGATCAATTATTCAACAAAATCCCCTGGAGAGGCAAGTGAGGTAATAGGTAATTACCAGATTTTCAGGGAACTGTGGTTTAGACAGTCCCTATCAGCACGTGTGTCCCGTAATGGGTGTTCCGGATCAGCCCATCCACCACACAGATTATCACTGCTGGATTTCGGATAAATACACTCTCCTCACAAGCGTCTTCAATGGGAAACCGACGCGTTTCAACTCTTAGCTAGAGTCTTTTTCAAGGTTCAGATGAAATAATACGATAATACGATGGAATGATGGAACAAAGAAGAATTCACATATAGCGCTAGTTAAGTGAAACTCTCAATATTCTGTTTTTATTTGCACTTGTGGTGAGTGTAAAGGGAACCTCATAGGAGAGGAACACTGATTTTTAGCTGCTGATTTGCGCAACCAGTAGTTTCTATAATCCATTTGTATCATTGTTGATATTTAGGTGTGTTCGAATTCTAACGCGGCGCAAGCACGGCACAAATTTGATGAGTTTAAGGAGCGGGGCATTGTTACAGCAGCAGATTTAATTTACGACCCATCCATAGAGACAGTGTTGTGATAAGACATGATTGCAAATGAATTCCACGGCCTGTTTCTTTCACCCGTTTTTCCTTTGTCTCCCCCTTTGCCCAGATACACCGATCCGGAAAAGACATCGACTACACCCAAGAATGATTACGAAAATGTTATGTGAATGTATTTTAGATATGTGTCTTATCTTCATCTCTACAACCTTCAGTTAGTGACACACGTAGTCGACAGGTGATATCCACATATATTAGCACTCACATATGTTCCCCCTCCATGTATCATCAACTAAATGTGCACCCCATTTGTTGGAACAAGAAGCCGAAAAGAGGTCGGTAGTGTTTGTTGGCCCACTTACAGACCCTTAATACGGGATAAGAAGGATTTAATGTATACTTCGCAACACCTCGAAGCTTATCTAGAACATATACGGCACGATGATACATGCCCCTCAGACATGGATTCATACATACATGCTTTTTACTATCCCACTAGGTCATACATTTCCCACCTACAACTCTTCCCCGATCATCCAAGCTTTAGTATATATTGTATAGGTAATATTTTTTTCCTGTTTATTGATTAGTTAGTGGCAGTTATTGATGACTACCAAAGGGTGGACTGTCGAAGTCTGAAAATATTACAAAACACACATTACATACAAACACCACATAGGTGGCCTCCGTGTGCATGCGTGTTCTGCTGTGCATGCACATATTCGCAAATTGTGTATGGTCGCTCCCGCGGTCCTGCGCAGTTTGAGCGTGGTATGAGTAATTACAGTGGAGTTTGTACTCTCATGGAAAAGCCACAAAGACATATCATAAATCTAATATATATATTGTATAAATCCCACACTGTCTGCTTTTTCTTCTAAATAGCATGAAGATCAGTCACACATAAATTAAAACTCCCAGAGACTAAAATACAATGGCCTTATTTACACTAAGCTTTGAAATTCTATGAAGAAGGCAAACACCTTTGTTTACTAGGATAGCCGAGTTTCTATTTAAAACAATGAGTACTGGATTGTCATTGTCTCACCTGTAGACAAAAACAAACAAAGAGACAATACCCAGGAACTGAAGCTGTTAGAAAATCAATTAACAATAGCTAACCAAAACACAAAACCAGACATTTAGAAATCTAAGATATTAACATTCATAGTCTAACCTCATGGAGATGTGTGTGTTTGTGTATATATATATATATATATATATATATATATAATGCCTAACAAATTGTGATAACAGGAGTATGTGTGTGTGTGTGTGTATATATATATATATGAGTATATGGATATATGTGGATATATGTATATCTTGAGGATTGAAATAGATAATCATATCATGTGTGGGATCATATTGTTCAGAGTCACGTAAACATTAATCTGGTGGGAATAAGAACATTATTATATATTACCACATTAAGTTATTAATAATACCAGATTTATGTATGATTAATGTGATGGGTTTAACTGGTCATGGGGCGGGAACTCAGATGCAAACAACAGAAACCACATCTCAAGTCCTAGCCATCGCCCACTTCTTGAGATGACCAATGGTCCCCGGTGCACAGGATATGTCCCACCCCCGAACCAATGGAAGAAGAGCACACAGTGTCTATTGTATTATGTTTTGATCTACTGTATAAAAAGCCTGCTGCAGCCTGGCCTGACAACAAGACTCTCAACGCAATCAACCTGATAGCGGAGGACCGGGCCGGGTTGCGCAAGCGAATATTCTCACGTATGTACATTGACTGTAGCCATTTACTCTGTTATATTGTAGTGTATAAATTGTATTGTTATCCCCTTCCAGATATATACGCTGAGGTGTCGGAGCCCAGTATTTAACTACAAATCTGTGTTGTGTCCTCTTTTCCCTGCTCGGGTTTAAAGTGTATTACATTACCTAACTGTATAAGGTTTTAAAGTGTATTAATAAGGTGTGTACGCGCTGCGGGTACTTTGTACCGTCAGCGCTGCATAAGGTTTAAGGTGTAATATCATTGTAGTGCTTTGCTGCATAAGGTTTAAGGTGTAATATCATTGCATTGCATTACTACTAAGGTTTTAAGTATATCTCTGGGTGTGTACTTTGTACCCCCAACGTGGCGTTTGTACGCTAAGTCCGTACAAGGTACGGGACTCTGTACGCAAATAGCGTACAAAGTACGTAGAGTGCATATTAAGTCTAGCGGTCGCAGCGGCTCCATGGTAAAAGTGTGTTTAAAGGTATAGCTTTATGGTTTAAGATAATATCGACATTATCACGATCTTTCATGGTTTTGAACTATGCAGCAAATATTCTACGCTTAGTAGTCCTGTAATGTAATTGGGATATTCATAGACAAACAGGTGTGTCAGGAGACGTGCATTATATTTACTATTGCTTTAACAGTAACTTTTGTTATATAAAACACATTATTATTAAAAAGCCTGTAAACTGTGACTTCCTTATAACGAGCACTATTGCAGTAGATGCAGGGTCAGAGTTAATATAAAGAGATGATGTCAGATTATCATTGTCGCCCTCACAGTGTTTTCTTTTAATACTATTACAAATAGTGGGCATATGAAAGAAAGTATGTCCTCAGTTGCTGGACCACACACACACATTGGGGGAAGGGTACACTATTACAGTACTGAGCTCAGGTATGAGGTGGGGAGGGCCGGAAGCCCTGCAGGAGGCCAATCATTCAGCAGTGATGGATTGCTGGAACAGCCCTTGTACAGATGGTGAGACATACTCTGTATTATTGATTGGATATTTATGTATCCCAAGGTGCAGTACACAGAATTACATACTAACCAATATTACAGACACCTTGAAGCTCATCTTGTCATGGATGTTTTTATTCTATTCTTACTAATGTGTAAAGGTATTATTATTAGTACTACTACTAATAATAATAATAATAATAATAATAATAATAATATCAACAATACATTATTAGGAATAACATGAGTTATGTTTTGTTACAGCCCTGTTTGCTGGTATGTTTAGCTCCTCACCCTTTTTGTATTTTTGTTCTTACGCTTTTTTGTGTTCCCTGGCACCTGCCCTTTCCTTGTTTGTTGTTTCTCCCACCAAGGCCATCTCTCATCTCTCTCTTTCTGTGGGAAATGTAGTAGTCCCTGATTGTTAGCTTCTAATGAAGATATAGTATCTTGCTGTGCTCCATCTTTTTTAATGTTGTTTAAAAAATAATAACTTAACAAGCACAAGCATTTATGCTTAGGCTGGTATTGGGAAATTATTGCGCATCAATTTTTCCTTTACCAGACTAGGCTTGTCCAGCCAGGACTAGTGGAACCATAAAGGGAAGACCCACCGTGTAGCCCCACTCCCCACTGGCACCAGGCCCAAAAAATGCAGGCCCTCCTTCCTGGGTACTACCAGTACTTGCGCCAATAGCAATACCCACTATAGCTTGTGCATGGATCACTAGGGCCATTGCAAAATTGTCTGGTAATCTAATTGACGGATTAGATTCCTTTTCCAGGGGGAAGATTATTTTACTTCTACAGCATATACAGGATTCTGCTAACTTCATGGTGGAGGCTATAAAGGAGATTTGGATTGCTCAACGCACACACCACTGCCATGGCAGTGTCAGCACGCAGGGGTCTGCGGATGCGGATTCCAGGAAAGGCGTGGAAAGCCTTCCTTTCACAGGTGAAGCCCTTTTTGGAGATGAACTGGATGCGTGGATATCCAAGGCTACGGCGGTTAAGTCTACATACCTTCCTTCCGCAGCACCCCTGGCTAGAAAGTCTTATTCTGCACCTACTTTGTGTCACAACTGAGGGTTTTGGCTGACAGGAAAAAGCCTCAGTTGTAGGGGCTGAGAGGAACTTAAACCGGGGAGGTTTAATCAGACCCCTGGACATGCAAGTGTTAAAAGGAAACCCGAAGGTGTGACCATGACAACCAGGTAAAAGTCAAAATAAAAGTTTATTAACAGACTCCGTGTAAACAAACAGCATTCAAGGTAAATAATGGCAATGATAAGTAATATGATTCCTGGAGCACTCTGACCATGAAATGGTTACACAGGACACTGGTAGGTAAGAACAGCTGTTACAGTCCTTAGATGGAATAACCTTACCAGGCCTGGCTGTAGTAGTGAAGATATCCAAGGAACATGCCAGTAGATGGAACAGGTGAAGTTGGTAACTTGAATCAGCTGTTGTAATTGCTGGATGGAACCAGCCAGGTGGTAAGACACGGAGTGGATGCGGAATGGAATCAGCCAGATGATAAAGTCACTGAATGAATGCTGGGTGGAACCAGCCAGGTGATGAAACACGGAGTGAATATAGTAGATGCTAGGGAGCGTGGAAACAGAGGAATTGAAGGATGATTACCGGTGGTAGTGGATACTGCTGGAAGCAGATGAAATAGCTGGAAACTGGATCAGCCACGGAGGACTGCAGAGTCAGGCTGCACCGCAGGATGTTAGGCAGGTGCGGGTCTCTTTGGTGGATGCTGGAGACAGGAGCTGGAACCTGGAAACACAACCACAGGAGAGAGACTGGAACAAGGTATGACAAACAAAGCACTGACCATTTCCTGGCCCATGTTGCCTTATAGGTAATTGTCTGCACTTAGTATAATATTAGGGCAATGGATATTGTCTGAATCAAAATATAATTCATTATAAATAGGCGATGTTACCATAGTGGACAGTATACTGGATATATATAGTAAGGAATAGATATGAAATAAGTTTGAATGTATGAGGTAATGTTTAGCTGATTTAAGAGATTAGGTTTGTGTATGTGTTTATATAGATATACTGTATATTTGTGTTTTACAGCAAGATGGTAAAAAATAGTGTAGGGAACAGGTTTATTCTGCTCTAGTCATAAATAAGGCCAGAGAGGTTACAGTAAGATCAAGAGTCATTGTAGAGAAAAGGTATTAGGCCATAAATGATAATAGGTATGTGACAGAGCTCTGTTGGTCATTGGAATTCACAGGTGTGCTTACAGTAGATCAGAATCTACTGGTTTGTCTATTGTCCAGTGAAGGTTAAAAGCTAGGGAGTATAAATTAACTACTATGAAAAGAGATCACATCCATTGATAAAACATTGTGTAACCGACCCCAGGAAAACTTGTCAATACAACAGAACTTTGGATGAAAAGACATTCCAGATTTTACAATACTATACTTGCTTAAGGCAGTGTGGACACCACACTTTTATGACACCATGCCTCCGTGAACAGGACACGACAGCCCAGTTCAATGTTTGTTTTATTACACCTTGGAATCTGACAAACCTATAATTACCTATTCCATTGGAAACTATGAGAATATGATAGTTTGAATTGGTAAAATATGAGATAAAAGGACCAGACTTGTAGTTAGGAGTTAGAAGGAAGAGGGAGAGGGAGAAGAAGAAGGAGAAGGAAGGAAGTCAGTCAGGAGGAGAAGTCATGGAGAACATGCAGAAGGAATGATTCTTGGGATGGCAATCTTTAACTTGCAAGTATAAATATGATAATAATTGAAACTGTTTGTGAAACTTATGTCATGTTGTTTTATGTTATGTAACGAAGGAAACATAGCATAGCTTAATATAATTATAATTAGTATATATATCACTACTGTGTATATCTTATTCTGTACGATTTGATCTGCCTGTAAATAAAGAATCATATAAAAAGAGCGGTAATATTCAAGCTTGAACTCTCTTTAAGGAATCTTAACTTCATAATTTCATGTCATATGTATATATAAGGACTGCATATATTTATCAGCCAATTAATTTGTAAGCCTGACATAATATATTTGCAGATATATATGATAATGCATATTAATTGAAATATATCCATATATTAAATACCATATATGATATATTAAATATTAATATTCATAAATATGATTCCATAAAGCAATATTGGCGACCACGAAGGGACTTGTTATTACTGAATCTGATTATCTGATCTATAATATTTATGAGGAGTAGCAGATGCTATAAGCTGGCTACCAAATCTGCAGAATCACGGTGGGGATGTATCTATGAAAATTTATTACCATTGTGTAATGTCAATTTTGTATTCTGTATAACCTAGGATAAATGTGTTAGTGCAATATACGTTATTTTAACTAACATAATATCTATTAGGAAGCAGCACCAAAGGCTATAAGCCTGCTGGCAAAATACAAGATCACAGTGGAATAGGTTACAAATGAGAATAAAGAATTTAAAGGCCTAGAATAGAAAATGTGCACAGTGGAAAAGAGTATTTCCAAATAAATGTATAAATGTACCAGGTATTAGAGTTTAACCTTAAGACACCGGTCAATCTTAAGGAGAGGATACCTTCAGTACTAAAAACAAAGAATATATAAATTTAGCATTGAAATGTTAAAAATGCAAAAGTTTTCTGTAGCATTTAGAAAAATGCGCAGAACTGCGGCTCTAGAAGCCAAACAGAAATGTAAAGAAGAATCAGGTTCACGTCTTCGTAAGGCGTGCCTGACCATTAATGCAAAAATGCATTCGTTATTTAAGTCCCTTAAACAGAAAAATAAACAGAAAAAGTTTGGGGCAGAAGCGAAAAGCCTGACAGTTTGTAATCAAATTGTCAAGATCTCTGATGAAGAGATAACATCCAGCAAGCAAGCTGAGATAGAAACACCAAACAGGAATAGTGTTGAGGTATGTGAAACTCTGTACACAGAGTCTACAGGAGTCAGAAATGACTTAATCAGTCAAGATCCTAAAATTAAGGAAAGTTACATGTTGCAGGACTGCATCAATGTGCAGCGCATGGAGTCTGCTATGGTCACACAGACCACCAGCAGAACAGCCTCTGTGGTAAAGGAAGAAAGTAGCAATGTGCCGGATGTGTCTATCATCAGACAGCACATTAATGTAAAGGAGGTAGCAGCAATAGGAGATGTCCCCTATACTGTGTCTAGTAAGGGGGAAGATCATTGTAACTCAGATTATGAGTATTCTGCTGAATACACTCTCAGAGTTCCCAATGTAAATGAAGAATTTGTTATGCCCTTAGGCAAAGGTGAATTGTCAGCAGATTTAAACACTGATAGCAGCAGTACAGTGCACACAGGGGTGGGGAAGTTCCCCATGGTGAAAACTCCCATGGCAACCAGAGTTGCAAACCTTGAAATGTATTCACCTGGAAACATGTTTAAAGGGAAAATCCATGAAATTAATTCAGGAATGCATGTTTACAAACAAAGTTCCCAAACTTATGTAACCCCCACAGAGCACTCAGAGACTTCTAGTGATGGTGCAAATGTTTGCATGCTCTCAGAGAGACCACATGCAGAGTGTCATTCTGCAAACCACACACCAATTAACAATGACAAAAAGGATCACCAGGATGAAAATGTTTTTATGCCCTGGTGCCATAACCATTTTATTACAGGTGTGGAAAGACAGAAAGCCCTGGGACCTGCAATACATATTTGGCAAAGTTTAACAAGTTTCTCTCCCCACAAAAGTAGGTTTTTTCAGAAGCTCCAAGATTCTTCCAAACTAAGGAGCCACACCAAGCAGCAAACGCTATGGTTAAAGACAGTCTGGGACCAGGCTGCATCACAAGGGAGTATGGTCACAAGTGAATACGGTAGTATCATTCCTTTACTTGTTAGATCCAATGAAGCCATTGTTTGCTTTGATGTTCAAACAGCCACAGTTTCCAAATTAAACCTGCATCATATCTGCAGCGACAATTGTGCTGTCATTGACACACAATGTGACAGGAAAGATTGGCACAGGCCAGAAACAATTGTTTGTTTGTTATTCAATCGTTAAAAGACACATTTGTAAATTCTGTACCTGATAACATGCAGCAGATAGGACAGAATGCATAGCAAGCTATGTTAAATCACTGTATAAATATCTGTGATAGTCATTGTATGTATTTTTGTTTGATTCATAGTAATCCTGGCAACCTGTATACAGAATGGTGCAAGACTCCAAAAAGACTCCAATTTACAAGGGAAAAGGTCTTCATTAACCCTTTCATCGCTGCTATCCAGCAAAATCTACATAGCATCCCTAAAGACTGATATATGGACAAATCCTCAAGGAGTTTTCCAGTTTCACAAGAAAGGGGAAGGTTTTCATTAACCCTTTCATCACAAGTAATCATTTACTTGTCTTTCAAACTACATGTACACTCCCACAACAGTGTACAGCACATCTCATCACTGTGATTATACAGAACTGTCTCATCCCTTCATATACCTTAATCACATATATGTAAACATTTGTCTGAGATATATTTTATATCATTGCATATATACCTTGTAAATATTTTATGTTTTTTTTATATATTACACAATAGATACTACCTATGCTTCCTTCGTAAAAGCTTCAAAAGTAATTAAATATCTAATACAGGATGGTATACCACGTTATAACAAATTGGGCCGAGATTATTAAGTGGGATGAATAATTCTCTTAATAAAGACTGTCACAAGTCTAAGATAATTATTTGTAGCATAACAGGGTCACTGTATATGCACATGGCTGCATATAAAATAATATTGGATGGAATTAGATATATTTAAAGCCATTCCTAAATGATATTTAATATCTGTTTGAAGCAAAATTATATTCATTTATTGTATTGATAGGATGTTACTATATACACATCAAAAGCATTTTAAATAATTATTAGTCAAAATATAGGTAGGATAGAAAACGCCTTTATATGGGTTAAACTGGTATAAGTTTATGTAAGATTGAGATGTATAAATAGGTACAAGGTAGAATAAGGAGATTTAAGACTGCATGGTAATTTATTCAGTGAGGAAATACAGAACAGAGTAGGTGTACTACTCACAGCCATTTGTGGTACTATTGCCCGAAGACAATTAAGACCTACTATTAACAAGCAAGGAAAGAAAGAAAGAAAGAAAAAAAAAAAAAAAGACTGTTTCATATATGCCTGTTCTATTCAAAATCACAACCTGTTTGTGCAAAAGCAATATGGACACTGGTCACAACTGCGGCATTGGATAAACGCAAAGGAAACAGAACTGCTAAAGACTGTATAAAGACTATTACTATTACTGAGGGTCGTCACAAGTACTGAATGTTCAAGACACAGCACTCGACGTACACAGCCCTCTGCCTCAAACAGCGAAATGGCAAGCAAAGGAGCAGCTGCTACGAAGAATTCTACTTCTAGTAATGGTGCAAATGTTGCAAACGCAAGGCCATAATGCAAACGCAAGGCATCTCCAATTGCAAGCAAACCACGCAGATGACAGTCTTATCCCAGTAAATTGCTACATACAAGAACAGCAAAAATGTCCAAACGTACTGATCCAGATACAGAAAAAAGGTCTACAATTGGGCTATGGTATTCCAAATGTCTGTAGAAATTAGTTTTCCTCATGAATACTGAATAAAAACCTCAGTTTTGTCTGCTTTAGTTAAAAAGTAGAATAAGGTTAGGTAAGCTAAGAATTTTTAGAGATTTTTAAAATCATAATGGTTATTATTATTACACTTATGGTATATATTATGGTTACAACGAAAGTTATGTTTGAAGGAATATTTTGAAATGTATTTGGAAGCAATTACGCTAGTTTAATGTGTGGCCAATCAAAAGAATTTCTCATGGCCACAAGGGGGCGACTGTTGCCTTATAGGTAATTGTCTGCACTTAGTATAATATTAGGGCAATGGATATTGTCTGAATCAAAATATAATTCATTATAAATAGGCGATGTTACCATAGTGGACAGTATACTGGATATATATAGTAAGGAATAGATATGAAATAAGTTTGAATGTATGAGGTAATGTTTAGCTGATTTAAGAGATTAGGTTTGTGTATGTGTTTATATAGATATACTGTATATTTGTGTTTTACAGCAAGATGGTAAAAAATAGTGTAGGGAACAGGTTTATTCTGCTCTAGTCATAAATAAGGCCAGAGAGGTTACAGTAAGATCAAGAGTCATTGTAGAGAAAAGGTATTAGGCCATAAATGATAATAGGTATGTGACAGAGCTCTGTTGGTCATTGGAATTCACAGGTGTGCTTACAGTAGATCAGAATCTACTGGTTTGTCTATTGTCCAGTGAAGGTTAAAAGCTAGGGAGTATAAATTAACTACTATGAAAAGAGATCACATCCATTGATAAAACATTGTGTAACCGACCCCAGGAAAACTTGTCAATACAACAGAACTTTGGATGAAAAGACATTCCAGATTTTACAATACTATACTTGCTTAAGGCAGTGTGGACACCACACTTTTATGACACCATGCCTCCGTGAACAGGACACGACAGCCCAGTTCAATGTTTGTTTTATTACACCTTGGAATCTGACAAACCTATAATTACCTATTCCATTGGAAACTATGAGAATATGATAGTTTGAATTGGTAAAATATGAGATAAAAGGACCAGACTTGTAGTTAGGAGTTAGAAGGAAGAGGGAGAGGGAGAAGAAGAAGGAGAAGGAAGGAAGTCAGTCAGGAGGAGAAGTCATGGAGAACATGCAGAAGGAATGATTCTTGGGATGGCAATCTTTAACTTGCAAGTATAAATATGATAATAATTGAAACTGTTTGTGAAACTTATGTCATGTTGTTTTATGTTATGTAACGAAGGAAACATAGCATAGCTTAATATAATTATAATTAGTATATATATCACTACTGTGTATATCTTATTCTGTACGATTTGATCTGCCTGTAAATAAAGAATCATATAAAAAGAGCGGTAATATTCAAGCTTGAACTCTCTTTAAGGAATCTTAACTTCATAATTTCATGTCATATGTATATATAAGGACTGCATATATTTATCAGCCAATTAATTTGTAAGCCTGACATAATATATTTGCAGATATATATGATAATGCATATTAATTGAAATATATCCATATATTAAATACCATATATGATATATTAAATATTAATATTCATAAATATGATTCCATAAAGCAATATTTTATTTAAGTCCCTTCATGGTCGCCAATATTGCTTTATGGAATCATATTTATGAATATTAATATTTAATATATCATATATGGTATTTAATATATGGATATATTTCAATTAATATGCATTATCATATATATCTGCAAATATATTATGTCAGGCTTACAAATTAATTGGCTGATAAATATATGCAGTCCTTATATATACATATGACATGAAATTATGAAGTTAAGATTCCTTAAAGAGAGTTCAAGCTTGAATATTACCGCTCTTTTTATATGATTCTTTATTTACAGGCAGATCAAATCGTACAGAATAAGATATACACAGTAGTGATATATATACTAATTATAATTATATTAAGCTATGCTATGTTTCCTTCGTTACATAACATAAAACAACATGACATAAGTTTCACAAACAGTTTCAATTATTATCATATTTATACTTGCAAGTTAAAGATTGCCATCCCAAGAATCATTCCTTCTGCATGTTCTCCATGACTTCTCCTCCTGACTGACTTCCTTCCTTCTCCTTCTTCTTCTCCCTCTCCCTCTTCCTTCTAACTCCTAACTACAAGTCTGGTCCTTTTATCTCATATTTTACCAATTCAAACTATCATATTCTCATAGTTTCCAATGGAATAGGTAATTATAGGTTTGTCAGATTCCAAGGTGTAATAAAACAAACATTGAACTGGGCTGTCGTGTCCTGTTCACGGAGGCATGGTGTCATAAAAGTGTGGTGTCCACACTGCCTTAAGCAAGTATAGTATTGTAAAATCTGGAATGTCTTTTCATCCAAAGTTCTGTTGTATTGACAAGTTTTCCTGGGGTCGGTTACACAATGTTTTATCAATGGATGTGATCTCTTTTCATAGTAGTTAATTTATACTCCCTAGCTTTTAACCTTCACTGGACAATAGACAAACCAGTAGATTCTGATCTACTGTAAGCACACCTGTGAATTCCAATGACCAACAGAGCTCTGTCACATACCTATTATCATTTATGGCCTAATACCTTTTCTCTACAATGACTCTTGATCTTACTGTAACCTCTCTGGCCTTATTTATGACTAGAGCAGAATAAACCTGTTCCCTACACTATTTTTTACCATCTTGCTGTAAAACACAAATATACAGTATATCTATATAAACACATACACAAACCTAATCTCTTAAATCAGCTAAACATTACCTCATACATTCAAACTTATTTCATATCTATTCCTTACTATATATATCCAGTATACTGTCCACTATGGTAACATCGCCTATTTATAATGAATTATATTTTGATTCAGACAATATCCATTGCCCTAATATTATACTAAGTGCAGACAATTACCTATAAGGCAACACCCAGGCACAGGATACTTATACCTGCAGCAATGCAGGTATTGGCTGGGCAATTATGCAGATTTCCAGGCAGTGGATTGGAGGAACTGAAGCATGTGATTAGATCCAACATGGCTGCGCCCATGTTAGAACTTGGAGGGAAAACTGGCTTGGGAAACCATGTGGAAACATAACTGTAATGGCGGCACCGGCCACAAAGGACAGGAGATGCCAGACTGACAAATGTATGCTGAGACTCGTGGATGACAACGGAGGCCGCGGCAGGCATGGAACACCACACTGACAACCTGCACCTATAACACAGGAGCGGCGGCGGAGGCCGCGGAGAACGGGAGACGCCATGCAGGATTCAAACATGGCGCCGCTGTGACAGCATCTCAGCGTGACAGGAGGAATGTGCAGTATGTGGAGACAGATGAGATCCGGCCTTGGAACGCTGAGCGAGCCTCAAGAGACATCTGAAAGGCAGGTAATGGCGTCCAGATACCCGGATCGTGACACTTTGCAGTCCTTTCGAACAGCGAAATTTAAAGGTAAGGACAAGGCTTTTTTAGATGCATGGCAGTGAAAACAGCTACGTTTCGGTCCACATGGACCTTTTTCAAGCTTTCCATCATTACATGCTCATAAAGAATCTAAGATAGCAGAGTAACTTACAGCGGAAGTGTCATACCATATCACTGGCTGGCTGCCTTTTAAAGGCAGCCAGTGATATGGTATGACACTTCCGCTGTAAGTATCTAAAAAAGCCTTGCATTTCTGTGTTGTGAGTATTGGAATAAAAAAATACCTTAAAGCTTACTGAACTTTGGAGAGTGCCTATGTTTGGACTATATATATATATATATATATATATATATATAAATATGCACATACACATTTTGTAGCCTCTTGTTAATGCTCTGCTGCCCCTACAGTATTTCTAGATCACAGAGACATTTGAAGATGAAATGTTGGTGTAACTGTCTTACAGTATCCCCCTTACCAGCCCTGTCTGCTTCCAATTACTTCTGCACAGTTCCTACCATTCCCTCCAGCTGACCTTTTGCTGAGATTTGCTTTGGCAGTCCTCTGTGACATTAGACGCCTTTCAGCAAGGTTATAATTAAAATTTCAGCTTGGTATTTTTTTTTACCTTTGGCTTAAAGTCCTGTGATCAGTTAGTAAGTCTCCTGGGTCTTGAGAAAGAGGCCCTTTACATATCCATCACAGGTGACTTGGCAAGGCAGCCATCTTTTTCACAGAAAGTACTGTTCCTAGTAAAATGCCATAAGATGAACTTGGGAAAGGGCTGATAGCTGCTTATCCCTTCAAGCATAAGCAATGCTATACAGTTAAGGCATACTGTATATTCTAGCTCTGATTATCTAGATGTTTAACAGCTGCAATATTATCCTTTTATTGGTTACAAATAATTATTGGTGCTCTTCAGGTGGTGCTATCAGTGTATTATACCACCAAGCCCTTCCGCTAGGCAGTGGAGTACATGTCCAGCTGGATGCTGTCTGTGAAAATGGTACAACAGATTTGTCTGGCTTTTGTGTTGCTAAGCAATAACAAAACATTGCTGTGTATTATACAGTTGTGGAACTGGGTCCGTGTTAACATTTTACAAATACTGAGGCTGAGCAGGCCCCTAAATTGTCAACATTAACACAAAATTACTGCACTTCACATTTCTGTGGTCAGAGATTGAAAAAAAAATGCTAGCTGTCTCTTACGTTAATGGACAGACCCAGGTTATATAGATTTGTCCATAAATTCTTTGGCCTTAACTTTTTAGGGTCCCTTTTATACAGTGAATCTTTATAGGTGACTTGGAGAGAGGTTTGGAAGAGAAGGTGATCGGAAACTAGAGTTGAAAAACTTTTGTTCCCATGTAGCGGCACTTTATAGGGGGTATCCAATTAGCCGCAGTTAATTACCGAGGGTAATTGATACCCCGGGGGATATCCAATTAGCACTGACAAGCCGGTACGTATTGGGGTTATGCTTTGTGTTCCTCAGGCACGCAGATCAAAATCCACAAAACTAGGCCTTAGAGTCCCCCCTTTTTTTCCGGCAAAAACGTATGTTTTTGTGAACTTATGCTGGATCCCATGTGTTTACGCAAGAAGGCGGGACTTTATTCGGATGAAAAAATATGCTAAAATTAGATAGCACAATAATGACCATTGGGCTAAAATTGTGATTTTAGCCTATTTGTAGCACTGCTAAAAGAATACTACCTATATATCGAATCAAATTGCTTTATTGCTACAGTCATCTGGTCCATGCAAATTGCCATGGTTTTAAGAGATTATTATGGGAACCTGTACTATCTGTGTACTCATACATCTAGCCTCAATGCGCCACACAGCGTGAGATGCCTGGTGGGATTGAGACCCCAGGTCCTGTGCAACTCTGCTATATTGAGCAACCTTTTTTTTGCTGAAAATGCGTCTTAAGTGACAATGTGATGTGACTAGGATGCACCAGGAGACTGTGCTGTTTAATTTGCTATGCAACACTTAACATTTATATTGTGTGTGACAGAGTCTGTAGACTGAGCACAATGGAACTTATATTGGAAAAGAATCCGTCTGTATATAGGCCCTCATTCCGAGTTGTTCGCTCGGTAAATTTCATCGCATCGCAGCGTTTTTCTGCTTAGTACGCATGCGCAATGTTCGCACTGCGACTGCGCCAAGTAATTTTGCTATGAAGTTAGTTTTTTTACTCACGGCTTTTTCTTCGCTCCGGCGAACGTAATGTGATTGACAGGAAATGGATGTTACTGGGCGGAAACACAGCGTTTTATGGGCGTGTGGATGAAAACGCTACCGTTTCCGGAAAAAACGCAGGAGTGGCTGGAGAAACGGGGGAGTGTCTGGGCGAACGCTGGGTGTGTTTGTGACGTCAAACCAGGAACGACAAGCACTGAACTGATCGCAGATGCCGAGTAAGTCTGAAGCTACTCTGAAACTGCTAAGTAGTTTGTAATCGCAATATTGCGAATACATCGTTCGCAATTTTAAGAAGCTAAGATTCACTCCCAGTAGGCGGCGGCTTAGCGTGTGTAACTCTGCTAAAATCGCCTTGCGAGCGAACAACTCGGAATGAGGGCCATAGATTCAGAGACTCAGTCATACACAGATATACAAGTGTCACATATCAAATTATTCGGCAGAGTCTCTATTGCATCCTAGCCGCATTGCAACTAAGGCGCATAGTCAGCAAAAAAGACGCCAGCCATTAGCAGAGTCTGGCGGACTTTGTGCGCCCAGAGGGGATCTCTGGCGTGACTGCAGCAATAATGTATGAGGACACATCTGTATAGGTATTTTAGGACATATTGCAAGTTATATTCGTCTTTGGATTTACTTTACTTTACAGAGAGGGCATGCAGTATGTCTTTGTTACGTTCTTTTGATGTGAACTTGTAAATTTGCCCCACACATCAATCGAATGTTAATGCCACTCAGGAGAAGACGTTTGGCGAAGTTCATTAGAATAAATATATATCTGAGGACATCCTGTGACCAGGAAACGCAATTAATGGACCACAGATTTGTAAACAACATCTATTGTCCGTGGGCACATATTAATTACTTAAATCTGTTAAACTGGCACTGAACCCAGCAGGAGTATGCAGTAATAAACAGACAGCTCTCTACCAAAACTTTCAGACTGCAAGCAGAGAACAAAGGTTTCACCATATTTTATGTTTTTTGATGTAAAATTACTATTCCTATAACAGCTTAGCTAGGAACTTCCAAAATCCCTTATAATCCTATATATCTGAAGTCTACACGCAGGTTTGGTGTGATCTGGAAGTAACTAGGATGTATGGTATGAGTTCAAACATGACTGCAATGTGATGTGGGATTGGCTAGATACCTAATTTCTCCAAAACCATATTTCATGTGGCTATCACACTGGAGAAGTTAATGTTTGTACTTAGGTTAAAAGTTATATGGGTAGTTCTGGGATGGACCCTAAGTTAATTAACAAGCCAGCCAGCCAGTCATCAGAGACTTGGTCCTTACATCATCTATGCGGGGGGTGGGGATGGGGGGTTAAGATGATAAAAGCTATAGGTGCCTTTTCTTAAGTGTCAAAAGACTGGGGTATCATTTTGTAAGTTGAAGCCTGTACCTACATTTCCCGCCGTTCCTCACTGCCACAACATTAGCATGTTATGTTCTGTGTAAGTTTTTTCTTTTTCTTTGAAAATGTAACCGTTTGTCTGTATAACCTTTTTAACATTCCCGTAACTAAGCATTGTACTACTTTTGAAAATAGTGTTCTTTATTAGTCTACTTCATATGTGCACTAGACCCCAGTATTTGAGGAAGCTATTAGATTGCTAAAGTTACACTACATCTATTATTTGTCGCTAGAAGCAGGGGGAGACCATACTAACTGTGTGTTAGTTTGTGTTGCCCAGTATGCGGAATTGTGATAAAGTATACACTATAACTGTTATTGATTGCTAGAAGCAGGGGGAGACCAAACAAAAGTTTGTGTGGCTAAGCAGTTGTGTTAGAGAGGTTTATGGTGCCATAAGCAGAGAAGTAGACTATTCAATGTATTACATTCAGCTATGCCCTCAATGCATCAGGACTTGGCGATCTGCGTAATTGCAGTCCTGATGCTAGTGTCGTACAGTCAAGGCCATAGTCAGAGTGCAAACATCAGGGATACCTGCTGGGGTCCCTGACAGCCTGCATGGCTCCCTTGCTTGTACACCCTATGGGAAGTCTCACTGATTACAGTGACTACTGTATATTATATTATGGAAATGTTCTATACAGAATGGTGCTCACAGCAGAGTATGGTCAGGGATGTTTTGGCGTGCTGTGCTTTTATTTTTTTACCCTATTGTTATCGCAGTACTTTGTTAGTCAATGTTTTGGCATGTAGCTTTACCTGATTGCGATGTCTGCATTTGGTAACTGTAAAAGAAAATGACATCTTGCTGGAGTGTTTTAAAAGGAACGCGGTTACAATCCCGGCGGTCAGCATACCGACGCCGGGATCCCGGCCGCCATAATGCTGGCAGGGGGCGCAGGGCTATTTCCACTTGTGGGTGTCCACGCTAACCATAGAGTGGGAATAGAACCTGTGACGAGCGCATCAAGCCCGCAAGGGGCATCGTTGCGCTCGCCCCGCTGCCAGCATTCTGGCGGCGGGGATCCCGGTGTCGGTATGCTGACCGCCGGGATCCCAACCACCGGTAAAGCATACTCAACCCTTTTTAAATGTATTACTTAAATGCTATTTTCAAATGTATTATTCAATGCATGAATGCACAGACTTATTTAGACAACAGACATATTAAAATTGTATCTGGCTTCTAATAATATTAATTGAACACTTCAGTAGTTTAGTCTAAATTATTTTGCTAAACAAGTGTCACTGGATCAGATGTTCTGAAGAGGTGCGTCAGGCTTGTGTGCTAGTTGCACAGGTATTGCAGCAGTTAAAGTGTGACACCATATACAGTGTTTTTGTAGACTGCAGGCTGGCTCGTTCCCCCAGATCAGTCTGCACAGAGATTTGCAGGCTCTGGCTCCTGTCCTCAGCCATGACATTAAATCTGAATATAAGTATATCCCCAGGAAATGAGTCTGATGATAGAAACAGGACTGCTGGAATCTGGACAATGCACGTCAGGTGAGAAATAGCTTACATTACATCAGCATCTCTCCGAAGTCGTCTTGCAGACTGTGACCGGCTCATTCCCATAGTAACGGCGTCCACACAATGCATTTTACAGGCCTGCTCCGCTCTGCCCTTACACCTGCTCCATGCAGCACAGTAACAGGAGCAAGGAATGAGTCCCAGAGGAAGCAGGAGGAAGTGATATTATGTGGAAAGATGCTCTGTCAGGGAGAGATGGATTGTATGCACAGACCCTGAAACAGGACTCTGCAGTTTCTATCACATCTCCCATCTCTCAGTACCCCTGCTTGCATCCTACAGTATGTGTTATTTTACAGTTCAGATCCTCACCTCTGGAACTCACTCACTGCACGTTTCTTGTCAGCTTCAGGTCAAAGCCAAACTTTCAATCTGCTAGATAGACCAATCTAAGTTAGATTAATGGCCCTGAGAGCACAAGCTATATTTTAGATACAGTATACAGCTGCAGTGAAAAGCTGAATTATCCCCAGGTAATAATTTGTCTTTTCATTTGTTTTCCTGCAAAATGTTCTGTAAAATATAAGGTCAGTGTCATCTACGCTGCGTAAGGAACATTTTCCTGAGCTAATCTCCGGTTGGCGAATGGAATTATTAGCACCAGGCTGCGCAGATACAGTGATAACGTCTTAGTGAAATTGATATGGTCAGTGATCCAATCATTAAACCACATATGACTTTTAGCAGTTAAATTACAGTCATTTTAAAAAGTAAGAAATACTGGACCCACTTGACTAGTAATTATGTATATGATCTGTAACCAGCAGCTGTCTAATTCCCATCATCACTCCCCAAATAATTATACTGGAAAGAATGCGGTCTACTTTTGTGATCTTCAGCATGGAAGGAATTCATTTTGGCTGCTTTTCCTTATAACCATAATGAATGGGAGCTGATAAAGCAATGATTGTCTCTGTATCTCTTTTGTCCCTCTCACTATATTGTAGAACAACAGATAACTTTAATAACAACTAATAAGCTTGTTTCTGTGACACCCTCTTGATTGAATAGGCAGAGTTGTCACCTGGTGAGACTGACCGCTGTGCAAGACTCTTGTGAACACATAGTGGTACTGCTCATGCAGTAATTCCAAATTGATAAAGAAGAAAAGGATATTTTTCATCATGAGTTTTCATTCAGAGCTTTGATTATTAAGGTTTGCCTTTCTCATATGTATTCAGGTCCCCTGCTACTAGTAAAAGTTATAAGATTCTACCCTCTTGGATAGTGTGAACGTATTACACTATGTAAGTAACAATGGGGGGTAATTTCAAGTTGATTGCAGCAGGATTTTTTTTTAGCAGTTGGGCAAAACCATGTGCACTGCAGGGGAGGCAGATATAACATGTGCAGAAAGAGTTAGATTTGGGGGGGTTATTTTATTTCTGTGCAGGGTAAATACTGGCTGCTTTATTTTTACACTGCAAATTAGATTGCAGATTGAACACACCACACCCAGATCTAACTCTCTCTGCACATGTTAAATCTGCCTCCCCTGCAGTGCACATGGTTTTGCCCAACTGCTAAAAAAAAAATCCTGCTGCGATCAACTTGGAATTACCCCCCATGGCACTCATTCCGAGTAGTTCGCTCGCTAGCTGCTTTTAGCAGCATTGCACACGCTAGGCCGCCGCCCTCTGGGAGTGTATCTTAGCTTAGCAGAATAGCGAATGAAAGATTAGCAGAATTGCTACTAAATAATTCTTTGCAGTTTCTGAGTAGCTCCAGACCTACTCACAAATTGCGAACAGCTCAGTCCGTTTAGTTCCTGGTTTGACATCACAAACACGCCCTGCGTTCGGCTAGCCACTAGCCCGTTTCTCCAGACACTCCCGCGTTTTTCCCTGACACGCCTGCATTTTTTTAGCACACTCCCGGAAAACGCTCAGTTACCTCCCAGAAACGCCCCTTTCCTGTCAATCATTTACCGATCAGCAGTGCGACTGAAAAGCGCTGCAGGATCCACAGCAAAACTGCTAAGTTTTTAGTTAAATAACTAAGCGCATGCGCCCTGCGTGCCTTGCGCATGCGCATTTTGCAACAAATCGCAGCATAGCGAAAATCGTCAACGAAACGAAGAACTCTGAATGAGGGCCTATGAAATCACAGTTTCCAGGAGGACTAGAGAGCTGGTAGTAGACAAGTCACTACTGATGAACGTGCAGTACACGGCACTGTGCACAAAGACTAGCTATGTGTCACTATGACGTAGCCCAGTGTACACTGGTGGCCTGCGAGACAATGTGCAGTTGACGGAGAAGAAAAACAAATCTTCTAAAAAGTAAAGCAACAAACAATTGCTGCCACGAGGCTTCCCTGACGTGTAAACATTTGGATGTAAACTGTGCATCTCATTTCCTTCTGCTTGTTTTATGTAGAACACATACGTGTGGTAGAAAAATAATCACCCATCTGACAGACCACCCAGCCTGTGCTCAGACTGGTGTTACGTGACTTTGGGGTTTGCTGAGATTATTGTGTGCACAGTGAACACAGCTACTCAGTTATGTGCTAAATGACAAGTCTTTTACTGTCTGTGTTTGCTGAGTGGGTGACAGGTCATAAGTGATAGTGAAAGTTGGGGCTCTGTGAGCAGTAGTGATATATATCGTATTAGTATGACATACTGTATACTGTAGTGTCACAGAGCACCTTCTATTGTTTAATCACCTACACAGGGATATATTATTTATTCCAAAGAGGAGGGAAGGCGCATATATACATTTGGGATTAGTATGGGATCCCGGCAGTCAGAAGACCGGCGCTGGGATCCCGGCAGGCGGAATCCTGGCAGCGAGCAAAGCGTGTCCCTTCGCAGGCTTGCTGAGCTTGCCATGCATCGGGCACCCACATTATTATATTCCCCCTCGGGTGGTGGTGTGGACCACCACCAAAGGGTGAATTCTGGGCTTGTGTCAGTATTCCGACTGCCGGCATTTCGGCGTCAGTATCCTGACCGCCGGGATGTTAACCGCAAACCATACATACTCAAGGTACACTCAATGTGACCCTTATACCCTAGGCAGTGTCACTGTCCATTGGTTCCTTTGTTTTTTTTTCTACCCTGAAATGTGTTACAGGCCTAAGGTCATTCTTAATAACATGTAATAATGTAGCGCCAGCATACGTTGCTGCGCTTTCACAATTGGAAACAACACCGTAATAAAAGGAGATAAAGGAAAGAAGGCCCTGCTAGCAAGCCTAAAATCTATAGGATAATTAATGATACATATATATGAGTAAGTGCTACATATTGCACATTGGTCCAGCCAGATTGCAAGGGTAAAAAGTACCTGGTGAGCTACAGTGTATGATACAATCACACAGCAATTTTGGTCATCTTCCTTCACATATTAACATTGGCACTGTTCCAGCTGGTCACACAGGGCGGGCTGTGTTTACCTCTTGTTGTACATCCCGCCACACCGCACCAACACTAATCGCATATGTACTAATATATGTGATTAGTACCGCAAAGGGCATCTCTCCCGATAAGAACTGCCCTTTGCGGGGGTCAATCTGCGCATGCGCAACGACACGGCGGGGGATGCAGGGAGGGATCCAATCAGATCACTCTGACAGCACCAATGTGTTAAGAAGCCAATAGGCTTCTATAGGGTAAAGCCAGCTATAGCTGGCATTACCCTCTGCATCGGAAACCCAGTGTTGGGGCTTTACTACATATCGAAAATGCGGTAAAACCCCTTTTCTTTTACCACATTTTCCCGTTAGTCTTGAATATTATAACAGAACCAACTACAATTTTGACTGGGATGATAGGTGATAGTTACTGGCATTCATTATCCCAATAAATTTATCATCAGTTCAAAGCACTGTCTGCGTCTTTGTGGTCTGCCCGAGACATTTTAGCATCGTAACGTGAAATAACCTTGAACAAATATTGTAAACATTTTAAAATGATGTACGGCCAGATCATCCTAGTTGTGTTAGGTGGTGACAAGTTATTAGGTGAGGACGCCTCTGCACTGTTTCTGTATGTGGGTTTTCTCATACAAACAACCTATACTGCAGATGGATTGTCCTGGAGGTGACATGGACCATACAGGCAGCTCAGTGCTGTAAATAACTGAATGTTTGTATTGTTCTGTATGTGTCTTTTTACTATGTATGAGGGTGTCATTTCTTGCATGCAGCTGTCACTTTTGCTACTGATAGATGAAGATGGTTAGTCGCTGACCTTAAACCTCATATAGTCTGAGGATTGTCCGTAACATAAACCATAACATCTTAACACTTAATTATAATAAATAAAGACACGGAGACTTGAATTTGGCAGAAATTGTTAGCTATTTATTTAAGTGAACCATTAACTGTGGATAATTAAACTAAAGTATGGTGGCCAGAAAGAACGGCTAAAACAACCCTATCCCATAAACAAACTATCTTATAAAAAACTGACGTAAACCTTCCAACAAACAATAGGTATCCGCTCAACCTCCATCCTGACTACCCACCCGTGAAGGTTGTCAAAGTCAGAAAAATATCACGATGCACACTACCATATTTGCACCTCATACAGGTCCGCGCTGCGCATGCGTGCGCTCTCCCGTGCGTGCGCATACCCGCTGTTACGTGCACCCGCAGGCGCACGGTATACGCATTTACGGTAGAGTTTCTGTGTGCCCAGCGTGCGACTCAATCGTTACATATTTTAACTATATAATGTATTTTGTAGATCATGGTCCCCTTGATAGATTCTGAAAGTTTAGTTAATATAGCATGTTCATGGACAAAGAGATCCCTCTTTGTTTGATACGAAGGGTCAGACATGGGTCATACAGTGGTGTTTAGTATCCATCGGAAGAGTATTTAATTAGCAATATTCCGGTGTTGGTTTGAAGCGGATTAATCGCTCGTGCGAATAGTTATGGACATAAGAAGTTTATGTCCATTTACTATTATTTGCACTTACTTATCCATGCGGCGGGAAACCTAGTTTCCCACCCACCTGAGCAGTTGGAAATAGACACAGCCCACCTGTATGAATCAACCTATGACCTTTTGTTATAATGCGAAGACGAATTCCTGTGTCCAATGAACAATGAGATTGTAGGGACCATTGTATTGTATTGTGTGTGGGGCATAAATAGACAAGCCGATCGTATCCAGTACACTCTCTTCAACGGTTCTCATCACTGATAATCGGGAGCTGGATATTCAGAAAGGCGCATGCGATCGTTCCCCTTGTGCGTAAGTTTTCTCCGCAATCATATTGTCTTTATTGTTATTGTGAGCCATATCTCTCTCTCTCTCTCTCTCTCTCTCTCTCTCCTCCTCCTTCTCTCTCATTTTCCCTTAAACGTAATTGTATTGTATTTCCTGTGTAGTTATCTGGTTAGTTAGTCTATGTTATATTGTAGTGTATGACTTGTATTGTATTATTCTTTTTCAAGTATAACATTCATATAAGGCGTTAGACCCTAAGCCCGGTATTTGTGTATTTCTTATAGTGTTAAGTATTCTCAGAGCGTCGGTGACGCTCGAACAGCTTTTAAGTTAATATGGTTACACTGTGTTGCATCTACACTCTATCACTACACTAAGGTTTCCTGTATAATACATTGTTCATGGTTTACATATAAAGGTTTAACATTGTGAGCGTCAGCGCCGCTGGTGATCTCCTCGTGGTCCCGAGCGTCTGCTACGCTATAGCGAACCATTACGTTAGTCGGCAGCCAATAGCGTGCCTGCCTGTGATCTCTTGGCCGTGAGCGAACGTGACGCTTGAGCGTCTCGACTACGGCTAAGCGATTGCTACGCAACGTGCGTACCCCTACGGTACTCCATACGTCAATAGCGTACAGTGTTCTTAGACCTCTTAAAGGGTTTTAAGTAAGATAAATATTTAGCTTTATCAAGGTGATGAGGCTGCCACCCGAGAAGGCGGTCCAGCAGATGTAAAACCAGTCAGCGAAGGAGAGCGCACCTAAAAATCAACCACCAAACGACCTCCAATCCACTCTTTAATACAACAAATGTTAACTTGCCGTTCTTGCCCGCCACCACCAAACCGTGACAACCCACATCACGAAAATAGCCAACGCAACAGCATAAAACAAACACCACCAGTAGGGAGGGAGGGTGGGACGACAAAAGCAGAAGAGGCTGACCCAGCCCCTTCACCAGGCTTAAGAACCCTTTCCACCTACCCTCAACATTCATTCCTATTGGCTAATCATAAACTCCCATAATGCCTTACCGTCCTGTCTCCCAGACTAGCTGAGGTTTAACCCACTCCTCTCCTATTCTGTCAATTCGTTCTCCAAACCTCTCCAAAGATGCCATTTTCAGAGGTGACAACTGCTGGCTGGAAGAACGTACAGCTTTCCATTGGTGTTTATTTAATTTCCTATATTAACCATGGACATCCTGTACTGCTACGCAGAGTCAGAACTGCCATTGGTGCGACAGGTGCATTGCATCGGGGCCACTGAGGACTAAGAGACCCACTGCTGCCTGGACCAGCAATGAGTTATCCCCTGACCCCCACCCCAGATCATTTTGAGCAATATTGACCTTGGGCTGGTCTTGTGTGCTGGACTGATAGAGGAGTCCTGCCACCTACCAGCACTGATGATCACAGCCACATATCGCATTTAATTACTGGACATCTGACATCATTTCTGATTCACTGCTGTCTGTGAATTACAGGCAGCTCACACCTGGTGTAACTGGCAGCCCCCGGCTATCTAATTAGCCCCGATAAACCGGCGCGTGCCGCGGTTTATCAGGGATTTTGTTTCACCGGCCTCAGGCAGGCGAAGCAGAATCCCCGGAAACAGTCCGGTTTTCGTCCGAAAACCGGGCTGTTTCACACGAAAACACACAGGTTTCACTGAACCTGTGTTTTCGGGAGAAAGTTTTTTTTTTTTACAGCCAATCAATCTGGATAGCATGTAAAAAAAAAAAAAAGCAATGAAACATCGGAAAAAAGTCAGAAAAACGTCCGAAAACGGCTATTTTTCGAACCCGATGTTTTACCGGGGATAATTGGATATCCCCCCAAAGTCTACGTGACCGAGTGCCAAACTGACGAAAGCACAAGGGGCTGGGGTCAGATCAGAGGCCGCTGTCTTCCTGCCTATATCGGGATACATACCCCTTTTTTTCCTCACCGTGCAGGATATTGTGCTTGTATCCTGGCCACCCTCTGTCTCCCCCCCTGCTTTACACTGTGACCCTCTGCCTCTCCCTGTCACCCACTGCTGTGTTGCATATTGTGAACTTTGGATGGGGTGGAGAGGGGAGGCCCAAATTATATTTTTGCACCTGGGCCCACCACCCACAAGTTCCGCCACTGCTGCAGATGTGGTTTGTAAATATATTTTGGCAGCCAAAAGTAGGCTGATGTCGTAGAGAACTCGGTAACCTGTTTACTATTTCTTTTTTTAGGTTGTTGCGTTTTGTGATGTTGACAATGCAAAAATTTCAAAGGGTTTCTACACATATGAGGAATCTGAGGTGAGAAAAGACTCTTTGTTACCTGGAGTTAATTATATTATCTTTGTTTATAAAGTACTGAGCTATTATGCATGATGGGGATCATGACATCACAAAGAAGCTGAAAATTGCTCTACCTACATGAGCTTACAATACAAGGGAAGTGGCGAACACATGATACATTAGGTAGCGGAATAACACTCAGTGGTTGTTGGGGCGAAGGCAGTAGTTAGGTAGCAGCAGTATTAGCCTCCAGTCAGGGACATAGGGGATCATTCCGAGATGATCGTAGCTGTGCTAAATTTAGCACAGCTACGATCATTCACACTGACATGCGGGGGGATGCCCAGCACAGGACTATACCGCCCCGCATGTCAGTGCCGCCCTCCCCCCCTCCCCCCCCCCCCCGCCGAAGTGCAAAGGCATTGCACAGCGGCGATGCCTTTGCACTTCAAGAGTAGCTCCCCCCGTTCGGTCCGGCCACGCCTGCTTTGGCCGGACCACGCCCAGGAAACGGCGGCCACATGCCGCCGTTCCGCCCCCGCCCAGCGACCGCCTCTGCCTGTCAATCAGGCAGAGGCGATCGTGGCGGTCCGACGGCATTTGGCCGTCTGGCATGCACCGGCGCACTACGGCGCAGTTCTGCCCCGATCGCACCGCTGCGATAAGCTGCAGCATGCAATCGGGTCAGAATGACCCCCATAGAGAGCTGGTCTGTACCAAAGTACTTTTCAGGACTGTGGCCTAATTGCAGTAGGGGTAGGGGAGTGATCAGTGCAATTGCTTACTCCCCGCAGAGAAGACTGCTGCTACTCAGTGGCTGCAGTCTCCCTGGCCCCCCTAAAGCCGGGCATAGCGCAGTGTGTGCAGGGCTGGGGAGAGAGGCTGCTGCTGACAGCTAAGAGGTGGGGGCAGCAGTGGACCCGGGCCCCTCCAACAAGCGCACCAATAATAAAGTAGAACTATGCGGGTTTGGTATGTAATACCGGCGGTTGGGAGACTAATTATATCCCCCCTCGGATGGTGGTGTGGACGCAGACATGATCTGAGTGGCAGCATTGCCTGGAGTGTACTTATTCTGCAGGGAGCATAAGAGAACACACATTGCTTGCTTTGTTAATAGTGAAGACAAATGAAAAGTTTTTCAATGTTTGGGTATACAGGCCTAAAGATACAATGAAACTGACTGGAGGCATTGGTTCTGTACTGCGATCCATTTCTTGCAATACACACTTCTGCACCGTGATCCCAGCAAGTATTAGCATAATATATATTGTTGGTGTGCTTTAGGTGAGTGTGGAACAGCAGGAACCTCCAACTTTGTTGTTTGCAGTCTATTGTTGGCCTAAGGTGCCCTGATTGTGTGTGTTACCTTCTGTATGAAATGGAGACAGGACTAAAATCAGTACATCTGCCAGACAGTGCACCAACAGCAGTACCGACACTATTGTACAGATCTGAGGAAGAGAATGGTCATTGGTGATGGTAGGGAGGCAGGCCGGCTCTACCATTAAGCAATCATCTATGGTGCCGGGATCAGGGGAGGGGGTTGACTCCCAATCACAAAATTAAGAATGTCTCTGAAAGAAACATTCCTATTGTACTTAATGCAAGAGTGGCTGTGGAACTTGCAAATCACACTTTCATCTGAAGGGCTGGAAGTGGGTATTGGTTGTGGTTGGGGGCAGTAGGCTGAAGCTTTGCTTAGGTTGCAGAGAAACCTTGCACCAGCCCTGTAGGGAGGTAATGAAACATCTTTATTAATAAAGTGCCTATTTTAGTCCACATACAGCAGCATAACTTGTATGATCTCCAGTGGTTGTGGATATCTTCAGGCCGCTGTGTGTGTAGTACAGTATGACAAGTAACAGACCTTCGTCCTGTTATCTGTTGTGCTGAACACATTCCATTCATGATCTAGACTTGACTTATCTGGAACCTGAGAGGACTATCTGTCTCTTCAGACTTCAGTCTCCTCTTTCACTTCACTAAGAATGAGATAATGGGCATAGTGTGTTATATTTCTTATTGTAACACACTGTCAGTAGCCACCATAAGGCAGAATGTACAGTAATCCAGAGAAGCTTTGGCTGGACATATGGATTCTCTTGAGACCTCCCACTACCTCTGTTATGGGACATCTCAGTCTGGCACTGGCTGTAGCAATTGTTTTCTGGAAACTGGAACAGTGCTGCCATAATGTACGAGAGTAACGCAATGTTGATGTTGTACGCTGCAGAGAGATTCTTTGCTACTGCGCATGTTATGTTGTGCCGCAATTTTCTTTTGGTGGCGCACGCAGTGAGGGTTTCCTCGCAAAGTGAGTGACTGGCAGGGCCGCTGGTGACGTCAGGAATCCTCCTCCGGAACGGGTGGACATGCCTGCGTTTTTCCGGACACTCCCAGGAAACGGTGAGATGCCGCCCAGGAACGCTTTCTGCCTGTCATCTTCTTGCGATCGCTTTCTTCGTAGAAACAGTCGCTGTTCGGCAACCCTGTCGCCGGACAGCGACTCTCCTGCGCATTGCGGACACCACGCATGCGCTGTTCAGACCCAATCACACGGCTGCGAAAAAGGGAGCGTGCGATCGGGTCTGAATGACCCCCTTTGTACACAAGATGTCGGATCTGGGACAAATCACGGCTGCTGCGACATCGGCATATTTTTTGCACAGCCGCTGCGTACTAAATTGCAGCTGCAACGGAATTTACCTACATCTCTGACTCAACCCTAAGACAGTTCTACAGGATCTCTGCCTGAATGCGAATGTTGTGAGCGCATATAAAATGAAATGGGGATAAATATATTGTAAATACATACTATGCTGTGGATTTTATTTATGTGCATTGCTTCATACCTCAGACGGACATCATGTAACAAACTAAAAAATCTTAAAAAGAAATTAGTACTGTAGAGCAGTTTCAGTACTTAATGCCGAGCTAGTATAATAGACTATTTCCATGATAATGTAACCACAAGGAGCGCTGTCCCATAATTATTGAGGTTTCCTTATACTGTATGTTAGTAAAACCGGTCTGTGCAGAACACTTTAGTGAATAGGAATATGTGGTGAGCTGGTGTAACTGAAGAGATTAAGCTGCAGGTCACAGTGATCCTGAGGTAAATGTAATAGGGTCTGAGTTGCAGGAGGTCCAGGATTTCATCCGCCCGTATTTTTAAATCATTTGCAAGGCAAAACCAACCAGTACAGTAAATAATTGCTGCTTTAAAAATGGAGTCATTCTCGGATGAAATCCTGGACCTCTGACAACTGGGACCCTCTTACATCCCCCCCCTCACAAGGATTACATAAGTGTGTATTACTCAGCATAGAACCCAATAAGGATTTATAGGGATATTCAATTAGTGCCGAGTTTTCAGACAGTCGTAAATTCGGCACTAATTCGACCGCTTGGTATTCAAGAGAGGGCATTTTCAACAGTTTTTTGCTCCGTTTTCACCATGCCTTTTCTTTTTTTTTTCTTTTTTTGGGGGGGGGGGGGGCAAATCGGCATGGGCGAAAACAGACCTAAAAAACTGTTGAAAATGCCCGCAAATTCTGCAAAACACGTAGATCGTGGCGAATTCACAGATCCCCGTGGTTTTTGCCCATGCAGATTTTTAGACAAGTCGAAAAATCGGAACGGGCTTTGAATAGGTTGAGTGTGAATTCGACCTACAAACGAGCGGCACTAATTGAATACCCCCCATAGAAGGAATTTGGTGTCGTCAAATACAGTGAGGGTATATTCAAGAAAACTTAGAGTAATACTTTTCGAATGAGTTTAGAAAAAGACAATGATGACGCACTCCCCTGCTCTGCTGTCTGTGCAGTGCTTTCCAGGACTTCTGCTCTCAGCAAGTAGCCAGTCTCACTAATTCAGTCATATTTATTTCAGAAACGACCAAAGCCAAGGATTCCTGTGCTCCACTTCAGAGACGCCAAGCCACCATTTATTATCTGTGTCAAACTGGTGAGTGGGGAATTCTGCTAAATGTCTACTGAGGTACTAGTACATTGTAACTTGTAAACCTGCCACGTGTAAAAGACAAGCAAACTTTGACAAAAGTTTACTTTTTTTGTTATAATAGTTTGGCTGTTAGAGACATTTTCTGTGTGAGGTGTAATATGTTGGTTTTTTTATTATTGCCATAAGAGCTACTTTTCTTTCCTTTTCTATAAAGTGCAGATTTCTGTCCTCCACTGGCAGCGCCTTCCTTCTTAGCTAAACAACCTCCGCCTGTAGCAGATGTTGCCACGTAGTCACAGACTGTACCTGTAGTCATGGCTCTGGGTTTGGTATAGTATGTCCATAGTCACCATGTCTACATTCAGAATGTCGACACTGACAAAATGTTGACACATTGACTGTGCGGACAAGCAATTTTCAAACTAACCAGAACATGTCTATTGTCCACATATTCAGTATGTTAACATTTTAACCATGCCAACATCGTAACATGTGACATTCTGGTGTCACCATAGTGCATATCTATCTATCTATCTATCTATCTATCTATCTATCTATCTATCTATCTATCTATCTATCTATCTATCTATCTATCTATCTATCACCATAGTGCATATATATATATATATATATAAAATATGCACTATGGTCTTATTCAAGAATCACACCAGCAGCAATTTCTTTGCAATGTTTCGCTGCTGGTGTGATTCTTGAATAGGACCATGGAGTGCAGATTGTTCATTTTTGTATTCACCATTGTTTCTGGCACCCTGGCATTATATATTCACTGAATGGGAGTGCCAGCCTGTTCAATATTTATATATTTATTAACAGTTTCTATTATATTGCAGCAAATTCCTTTGCGCTTTACAATTGGAAATAATGATATATCAAAGCTGGGTAATAAACACAGTCATAGAGGTAGGAAGGACCTGCTCGCAAGCTTACAGTCTATATATATATATATAGAGAGAGAGAGACTCTGTTTGGTGGCACTCAGGAATAATCAGCAAAACACCGGTTTCTGTACCACATCAACGTTTGAATGCATAAGCATTTTCATCAGGACCTGGGGGGGGGGGTGTATTACTGCATCTTCCCTACTTGATAATACAGCAATGAGGGATTCTTTGCTACTTTTGGTGCATATTAGTCACTTATAATAGTAGAGGTGGAGATTTACTTACTCTCAACTAATATTTGCCTGCAGCTTCGCTTGTGTGGATGTCTGTTATTGCTCAGCGGACCGAATTTTAACACTGAATTGTCATCTATTATTGTGATGTGGATTTTATATTGTACACATTGATTACATAATTTCTTTGTAAACAATATTTGCAGTTTTTCCTTCAGGGATTAACACAAAAAGATGCTTAGGGCTACTAACTTGTGAGGAAGCCATGTATAGCTGCCCATGAGAGAAGCAGCTGGTCCTGAGATCTACTGTACACTTGCAGCTCTGAGCATTTGGCCCTGTAACTTGTTGATCGTCATAGTGAAGCAGACACTTACAGAAAACAGCATGCACTTGAATTGAAAAGGAAAATTGTCGGTGATCAGGGGTATATGTGGTAAACACACTGTCACCTTTCAGATAATTAGATGTACATTTCCCCCAGCTTGTGCCTGTAATGCTAATAATGTCGCCCTGGCTGACAGCGGGGGGAAGTTTGGAAGGGAAACACCATGGAAAAAGCTACCTGACTGAGATAAGCACATGCTGCAGGATTGAATAAAGATAAAGGGGGGTATTCAATTAGTGCCATTTTTTTCGACCAGTCGAAAAAACTGCACTTTTCGCCCATTTGTAGATCAAATTTACATTCCACCTATTCAATGCCCATGCCATTTTTTCGACTGGTCGAAAATCCAGCACTGGCGAAAACCACATGTATCTTCAAATTTGCCGCCGATACACGTGTTTTGGTGAATTCGTGGGTGTTATTGCCCGTTTTTTGGCGTAATTTTTGCCAATGCTGATTCAACAAAAATTAAAAGTTAAACGGTATGGGCAAAAATGGATTAAAAAATGGGCGCCCACGAGGGGGCGTGGCCGCGAGGACATGGAGTTCCATCTGCGCTTTCCATCCAGTGATATCCTGCCTAACATCCTGGGAACCCCTCTGCCCCTGTGTTACGTTGTGCGGGTGTGGGAAAGCCTGCTGATCACCCTGATCCTCCTCGCAGATCAAGACGAGCACTGGTTCGGCCGCTAGATGCCGGGTCAGTAAAGCCGAGACCCGAGCAGCGTGGTCATGGGCGCCATTTTAAAACGGCAGCCGTGGACCACCGCTCGGACCTGCTGCATTACGGAGGACGGACTGCCGCGCTGACACCAGGGGAAACATAGCCGAGGTGAGCCCCCGGGGGGACCCTGCACCTATCCCTCATATACCTTCTGCAGGCAGCGTGTAGTCGCAGGCGCCATTTTGTGACAGCAGCCACGGAAGCCGCGGACCGCCACTTGGTCCTGATATGGGAAGGTGTGTGCACTGCTGCGCTGGCCCCTAAGTGCCCGGCGGGAGCCTGCACTTGCACCTGTCCCCTGTACACCCTTTGCTGACCTTGCTGCTCTGTCATCCTGTGACTTGGTGGTGCTGCAGACCTCTCTGCCTCTCCCCGTTCTCAGCTTCTGCACCTGGACTGCTGGGAGGCTGCGGGCTTTCCTCCTGACCTGGCCCGGCCTCTCTGTCTCGGCAGTGCCAGTCATCTGACGCCTAACACCTGATACTGTCCGGTTATAGTGTGGAACATACCGCCACTTTCTACATTGCATCTGCCTCATCTGCGGAGATGTGCTGTTTAACATTGGTGCCTGTTGACACATATTTCTCTCTTCAATAATACAGAGGGGGGCCCTATTGTTACACAGCTGTTCCGACTGTGTTGGCCTTTCTCACTAGTCAGTGTATTTTGCACGTTTGTATTCTGTGGCTGAATACCTGTGAGTCCCCCTCCCCTGTCAGCGTGATGGTATGACCATAGCAAGCATCTGCGTCTGCTGCTGCTAAACTGGAGAAATATACGAGGACACAACACCCTGCCCGCAAAGAGGCGACTCCTGAACGGGTCTCTCCCTCTCAGCCGCCATCTCCTCAGGGGTCCGCAGCCTCTGATACACCCCCTGATGCGACCCTCCAAAAGGTGCTGGACACACTCTGCTTGTGAAACTAGGCTGGTGGAGAAAATAGGCCAGGTTCAATCTGACCTGTTTATTATACATCTTGACATGCAGAGAGTTCGGGAGCGTGTTGGGGAGGTGGAGAACCACACGTCCACCCTGGAAGATTCGGTGACTCCACTGTGTGCCAAGGTTACTGCTGTCACCGCTCAACTAACGGATGTACAAAATAAGTTGTTGGATATGGAGGGTTGATTGCGGAGATGTAATGTCCGCTTTGTTGGCCTGCCTGAACGAGAAGAGGGTCAGGCTCCTGAAAAGTTCTTGGAAAAATGGCTGGCTGATGCATATGGAGCCGACTCCTTCTCGCCCTTTAAACTGTGGAAAGAGCGCATAGAGTTCCTTCTAGACCGCTCATGCCTGGGGCGCCGCCTCGCACCTTCGTAGCCAAGCTTCTTAACTAACGTGACAGAGATGCTATCCTGCGTCTTAACCGCACCAAAGGCCCGCTCATGTGGAATGGTTCCTGCGTTTCGGTATTTCCGGACTTTGCTGTTGAAGTTCTGAAAAATAGAGCTCAGTTCACCCCTGTTAAAAGACGTCTGCGAGAACTGAACATACCCTATGCAATGTTGTTTCCTTCTAAACTCAGGGTGGTAGTGGACGGGGTGACTAAATTTTTCTCTACTCTGCAGGAAGCCTCTAGATGGCTGGACGCTGCTCGGCCGGCACGGAGGGCCATGGCTGCGGAATAATGTTATATATGTACAGTATCTGTTATCAGGTTATGATGCCACCTTCACACTCTGCTGTTTTAATATTGTTTGGCATGCGTAGCAATGGGTGCTAAACTGATGTCGCTGTTTGTTCATGTAATATTGGCTGCATTACTAGAAGTGATGTCATATGTTAATGCAGTTCCAGCATACTTCTGCTGGTTGAGAAATCGTCTTTCCCGTCCGGACGGTGTCATATTTGCTCAGTTTTGTGTGTATGATCCTTTCTCATGTTATGGTTTATAGGGGTTATCCTTATCCTTTAATCATCTATACATTACTTACCTGTGTATTTCACCGTATGTATATCTTGGTGGTTCCGTATATTTGTTGGAGAGCGTTGCGACATGTTCAGTCACCACTGAATCTATTGCCAGATCACAATAAATTGTAGTTAATCTAGTTTAAGTTGGTGAGTTCCGGGAAATTAAGTATGACAAAATTCGGGGAAGTATACAGGGTGGGGGATATTGGGGGGGAGGGCTTTGGTTGGCTATTATTTAATGTGTTTTTTATTCACTGCAATGTCTATTGGATGTTTATTGGTCCTGGGAATTGGCCCGATGGTCACAAGTGTCAGCGCACCTGGGAGTACTCGAGTTGATTGCGCCAATGTTTCCTGTGTCTTTACAACAACATGGCTGTCAATACGGTTAAGCTGTTATCATGGAATGTGCGGGGCCTCAATGACAAGATCAAGAGGGCCTTGGTTCTTAGTCAGCTCAAGCGCTATGATTCAGATATTATTTGCCTTCTAGAAACTCATCTCCTGGGAGCTAAAGTTATGTCGTTAAAAAGGCCATGGGTGGGATGGGCATATCATTCAACCCATACCTCTTCCTCTAGGAGGGTGTCGATCCTACTTCGGAAATCGGTCCCCTTTACAGTGGAGCAGGTACAAGTGGATGTGTGGGGTAACATAGTATTTAAGGTTGAAAAAAGACAATTGTGCATCGAGTTCAACCTATTTGTGGTCTCCTATGCACGATTATTTTGTATAAAATTTTGACTGAAGTTGATGACTGCCGTTACGTTTTACCCCTCTTTTTTATAATAACCATAGTGCGTGACTATGCCCCGTAACCCTGGATATCCTTATCCATTAGGAATTTATCTAACCCATTCTTAAAGGTGTTGACTGAGTCGGCCATTACAACTCCCTCAGGCAGGGAATTCCAAACACGTATCGTCCTTACCGTAAAAAAGCCTTTACGCCGTATTGTGCGGAATCTCCTCTCCTCTAACCTGAGCAAGTGTCCACGAGTTCTCTGTGTTGATCTAACCAAAAACAGGTCCTGCGCAAGATCTGTATATTGTCCCCTTATATATTTGTAAATGTTGATCATGTCCCCTCTTAATCTCCTCTTTTCCAGTGTAAACATGCCTAGTCTTGCAAGCCTTTCCTCGTATTCCAGCATCTCCATACTCTTAATTAGTTTGGTCGCCCGCCTTTGAACCTTTTCTAGCTCCAGGATATCCTTTTTGTAGTAAGGTGCCCAGAATTGTACACAGTATTCAAGGTGTGGCCTCACAAGTGATTTATATAACGTGAGTATAATACTCTTGTCCCTAGCATCAATTCCCCGGTTTATGCATGCTAATATCTTATTAGCCTTCTTTGCTGCAGTCCTACTTTGGGTACTACTGCTTAGTTTGCTATCTATGAGGACACCTAAGTCCTTTTCCAATACAGAATCCCCTAATTTTACCCCATTTAGTAGGTAGGTGTTATTTTTGTTCTTGTTACCACAGTGCATTACCTTACACTTGTCTGTATTGAAGCACATTCTCCATTTCGCTGCCCAAGCTTCTAATTTAACTAAGTCATTCTGAAGCGACTCAGCATCCCCCTCCGCATTTATAACTTTACACAATTTGGTATCATCTGCAAAAATTGACACCATGCTCTCTAGACCTTCTGTTAGGTCATTAATGAAAATATTGAACAATAGCAGTCCTAATACTGAGCCTTGTGGCACACCACTTAGTACTTCAGTCCAAGTTGAAAAAGATCCATTAGCCACAACGCGCTGCTCCCTATTATCTAAGCAGTTTTTGACCCAAGTGCATATTGTGCTTCCTAGCCCTGATTCTTGTAGCTTGTAGATAAGTCTCATGTGTGGTACAGTGTCGAATGCTTTGGCAAAATCTAAAAAGATTACATCCACCTCTTTACCCTGATCTAGGTTTGCGCTTACTGTTTCATAAAAGCCAAGTAAGTTGGTTTGACAGGATCTGTCCTTCATAATCCCATGTTGATTCCTTTTAATGACCTTATTGACTTCAAGGAACTTCTGAATACTATCTCTTAGAATACCTTCCAATACTTTCCCCACTATAGATGTGGTCTATAATTACCTGGTTCAGCTTTACTTCCCTTTTTGAATATAGGCACTACTTCCGCTATACGCCAGTCTTTGAGAACCATACCTGATATTACTGAATCCTTAAAGATCAAAAATAGCGGTTTTGCAAGTTTAGAGTGAAGCTCCATTAGAACCCTTGGGTGAATACCATCGAGACCTGGTGACTTATTAATCTTTAAATGTTTTAATCGGTCATAGACTACTTCCTCGCTTAAATAAGTACCTATCAGTGGGATATTCTCATTATTGAGATTATGTGTTAGTCCCTGAATTGGGTCATCTCTAGTAAATACTGTTGAAAAAAACTCATTTAGTGTGTCCGCTATGTCATTATCATTTCTGCTTAAGACTCCCAACTTGTCTTTTAAAGGGCCTATACTCTCCTTCTTTAATCTCTTGCTATTAATTATTTAAAGATTTTTTGGGGATTCGCTTTGCTTTCCTTTGCTACTAGTTTTTCAGTTTCTACTTTAGCCGCTCTTATTTCCTTTTTGCATATTTTGTTACAGTCCTTATAGTGCTGAAATGACTCTGCTTCCCCGTCAGATTTGTATTTTTTAAATGCTCGCCTTTTCTTGCCCATAAGTTCCTTTATCTTTTTATTAAGCCACATCAGTTTATGATTTTTATTCCTTTTTTTGCTGCTCGTAGGAATAAATTTGAGTGTATTTTTAGCTAGCAGGAATTTTAGTACCTCCCATTTCTCCGTAGTATTTTTTCCTAAAAACAAACCTTCCCATTCAATATCCCTGAAAAATACCCTCATCTTTTAAAAATTTGCTTTGCTAAAGTTTAGAGTCCTAGTTGAGCCAGTATAGGGCTGTTTATGAAAACTTATATTGAATGTGACCATATTGCGGTCGCTGTTTCCTATGGGTTCCCCTACTATAATACCCGATACCAAATCCCCATTGTTTGTTAATACCAGGTCTAAGATTGCATTGTACTTAGTTGGTTCCTCAATTAGTTGAACTAAGTAGTTATCATTAAGTGTGTTTAAAAACATATTGCCCCTAGCAGTATCACATGAATCGTTTTTCCAGTTTATCTCTGGATAGTTAAAATCTCCCATCAGATCGGTCTTTCTTAAGTGTCATATACACTCTGTATCTCTAATACTGCTGGCTGTTTATTGCCTCCTCCTTACTCCCATGATGTCCTTAAAAAGGCTGCTGAATTTATAGCTAGATTCCCTGATACTCCGGTAGTTAGCATGGGGGACTATAATAACACCCTAGATCCGGCCATGGATCGACTTACTGGTTCTAGAGATGCTCCGCGGCAGGGTGGTAATCAATTTAGGGCAATGGTGGAGGGTCTGGGGTTAGTTGATGTGTGGAGACTTAGACATCCGTATGATAGACAGTACTCCTGCTTTTCACTTACGCATTCCGCATTTTCTATAATTGATTAGGCCCTACTGTCTCCTGAGTTATTGCCGAGAGTCCGTTCAGTGCATTATGAGACATGGGGTATTTCGGATCATTCCCCGATTTCCCTGACTCTAGATATGGAGAGACTGCGGGGACAAGTCTTTTGGAAATTGAATCAGTTTTGGCTCACTAGGTTGGGGTCAGGGGTGGAATTAGAAGGCTTATGGGAAGAATTTATGGAAATTAATTAACGGCCTCCCTCTCAGTGTTTTGGAATGCGTTTAAACCCTTTGTTCGTGGCACCCTTATACGGGAGGTGGCGGGTTTGTAAAGGTTATATAAGATGGAGGAATTGGAGCTGGAAGCTACCTGTCGGTCTCTGGAACTTGTGTATTTAAATGATCATCAGGATCTATCTCGGGAGGCATGGGTGCTTGCTCAGAAAAAATGGAATGATTACCTGATAGAGAAGGCGAAATACAGATTGCTTTTTGTCAAACACTCGCACTATGCTACAGGGGAACGGCCAGGTAGTTTTTTGGCTAGGTTGGCGCGAGCAGATCAGTTGTCCAATACTGTTACTGAGATTTGTGGGCCTGATGGTGATAGTTATAACCAAACCCCTGATATTGCTGCGCAATTCCTTGACTATATTAGTAGGCTATATGACACTGAGTTGGAATGTGAGATGTATGAGCTGCGAGCTTTTCTTGCGGCAATACCTATACCATCTCTAACCCAGGAGGCCCGTGACCTTCTTGACTCACCGCTCACCGTGGCTGATATAGAGGCGGCTATAATTGTTCCCCGGGGGTAAGGCTCCGGGTCTAGACAGTATCCCCCTGGAGCTATACAAAAAACATAGCGACTTTTATGTGTTGAGGTTGCTGGCTCTCTTTAATGGGTTGATTGAATCTGAATCCCTCCCCGAATCAATGTCCGAGGCATTGATTGTGGTACTGTTAAAACCTGACAAAGACCCTGCCAGAGTTGAGTCCTACAGGCCCATTTCTCTGTTAACTACAGATATTAAAATTTTAGCGAAGGTGCTGGCAGTCAGACTTAACGTCGTTATCTCTCAGATAATACATGAAGACCAGACGGGCTTCATGCCTGGTAAATCCACTAAGATTAACCTTAGGCTGTTGTTCACACAGCTTCAGGTCCCACGTGAGGATGCCCATACCTCTGTTATTGTTTCATTAGATGCCGCTAAGGCGTTCGATTCAGTGGAGTGGGCGTTCTTGTGGGGGACCATGGAGAAATTTGGGATAGGCCCTGGGTTCATTAGGTGGGTCAAGCTGCTGTACTCAGCTCCTTGCGCCAGAATCTCTGTCAATGGTTTCATATCCCCTTCCTTCCCACTATGAAGGGGGACCCGGCAGGGATGCCCCCTCTCCCCCACTCTGTTTGCTTTAGCGGTGGAACAGCTGAGGTGCCTTATTCGCCATAATACTGGTATTTCTGGGTTTATTCTTGGCCCTAAAGAAGACAAAATTGCATTGTATGCGGACGATATACTATTTGTCTCTAATTATGCAGTCACTATGCCTATTATATTGAACACTATTACTAAATTTGGGAAGTTCTCTGGGTTGTTAATTAATTGGGCTAAGTCCTGTATAATGCCCTTTAGCGGGCCATGTTCCCGGGCTCCCCTTCCACTCCAGTGGGTGGACAAGTTTAAATATCTTGGAATATGGATCTCTAGTGACCCGACTAGTTATATGTCCCTGAACATACAACCTCAGTTGGATTATTTAAAATCCAGGATAGCGGTTTGGGGGAAACTCCCACTTACAGTTTCTGGGCGCATTAGTCTTATTAAAATGACGGCACAACCCAAATTGCTTTACGTGTTGGAGCATTCACCAGTATATATTCCCCAGGCTATATTTTACCAGATAGATGGTGTACTATTCTCGATTATCTGGTCCAGCAAACGGATGAGAATTAGGTTGGCTACTTTGACCCGCACTAGGGACACTGGTGGAATGGCGCTACCCTTATTTAAACTGTACTACTTTGCTGCGCAATTGTCTCATATTGTAGAATGGATTAAGGGAGTGGCTGGTTTGACTCTCCCTGTTTGTGGATGCCATGGTTCCAGGACTTAAGCCCCTGCATTGTTTACTGTCAGGTAATATTAGTTTAATAAAGCTGCCGCTCTTTAAACAAGCCATACTGATTTGGAAACAAACTAACGCTCTTTTACATATGGAGGGATGGGACCCCGAAACTCCTCTGGATGGCACGAGTGGTTTTACCGAATTGGTGGGGTTACAGCTGTGACAAGTTTGGGGCGGCTGGGGGGTCATCTCTATAGGTCAACTATATGTTGGGTCCGTATTTAAAACTTTTTCCCAATTACAGGTAGAACACCCGATCCCGCAGACTCATTTCTTTAGATACCTACAGTTGAGACATGCCTGTAATGCTCAGTTCCCTAATAATACTATTGAACAACAGGAATCCCCTATTAAACAACTGTTGTTATCGGTGGGCGACTCGCATTTAGTTTCCCAGATCTACTCTAGCCTACTTTCTGCCCATCATAGTGCGGACTTGCCACACCTTCGTGCATATTGGGAGGCAGATTTGGGCCCATTATCTCAGGATACCTGGGAAGAAGACTTGGTGGGTCCCCATAGATCCTCCACCTCTGCCAGATTTCAGCAGATCCAACTATTTATACTTCACAGAGTTTACCTGACACCTGAGCGTCTCTTTAGAATGGGTGGCAGAGTGGATTCTAAATGTCCTAAATATGACTCAACGGAGGGTAATTTCTGGCATCTGATATGGGCTTGCCCAGTAGTTACAGATGGGTCCATGGTTATCTTGGCTAGTTTGCTGCGCCTAGGCACACCATGGTTTATTAACATAAACCCTTCATCTATTGTTCTCAGCTGCAATACAATACAGAGAACAATACAGCAGGGGATTAAGTCCGACTGCCCAGCAGTGATCGCAAAAACGCGCTATAGCGCGTTTTTTTTACCCCAAAATGAGGACTGGGGACTCACTTTTTAAGAATGGGCGGGTCCCCGGGGACGCGCTCCGTTGGAATTGCTCTCTGACGTTATTGGTCAGAAGTGTGTCAGGCGGCAGCTGTTGCTGCTGCTGGGCGGGATGATGCTGGCGGTTCCGGGAGTTGGCAACAAGCTGAGGACTGAGCCGTTATCGTCAAGCCACGGGAAGCCGCAGCGCGGCGCTCCTGGGCTTTATCCACACTTGTCACCCTCTCCCTGGCTGCACTAGTCCACGGGCGGGGAGAGGGGAGGTCAGTCCGCAACGCAAGATTACTGATGATACGGGAGGTGCCGGAGCCGCCGCCAGATGACATCACCCGGCAGAGTGATGAAGCAAGCCGGACCCGCCACCTGTGAACAGATCTCTGCACAGAGCTGCCAGTGCAGAGGTAATTTAGCTGGGGTCTGAGGATGCAGGGACACAGGGAAGGGGTGTGAGTGTGCTGTGCTGGGCCAGTGTGCGGGGCCAGGCAGAAACTGAACAGCAGCAGGCCAATGCTGCCTTAACAGTGTCTGCCAGCCCAGTGTCCCCCACCAGTACTGACCCTGCCAGCCCAATGTTTCCACCTTCCCTCCCCAACCAGCCTACTGTGTTATCTCACTGCCCTCCCATCTAGAAACCCCCTGTCAGTCCAGACACACTGATTCCCCTCCCCAACTCAGCCCAGTGTAACCTCCTCACACCCCTATCTCTCTGCCCCTCTACCTGGTGCAATGTGAATAACGTGCTCTATCTGGCGCAAAGTATAACGTGCTCTACCTGGTGCAGTGATGTATAACGTCCTCTGTCTGGCACAGTGTGAGTAACGTGCTCTGCCTGGCGCAGTGTGCGTAACGTGCTCTGCCTGGCGCAGTGTGCGTAACATGCTCTGCCTGGCGCAGTGTGCGTAACGTGCTCTGCCTGGTGCAGTGTGCGTAATGTGCTCTGCCTGGCGCAGAGTGTGTAACGTGCCCTGCCTGGCGTATTGTGTATAACGTGCTCTACCTGACGCAATGTGTATAACGTGCTCTGCCTGGTGCATTGTGTATAACGTGCTCTGCCTGGCGCAATGTGTATAATGTGCTCTACCTGGTGCAATGTATATAATGTGCTCTGCCTGGCACAGTGTGTGTAACGTGCTCTGCCTGGCGCATTGTGTATAACGTGCTCTGCCTGGCGCATTTTGTATAACGTGCTCTACTTGGTGCAATGTGTGTAACGTGCTCTACCTGGTGCATTGTGTATAACGTCCTCTGCCTGGCGCAGTGTGTATAACGTGCTCTACCTGGCGCAAAGTATAACGTGCTCTACCTGGCGCAATGTGTATAACGTGCTCTGCCTGGCGCAGTGTGTATAACGTGCTCTACCTGGTGCAATGTGTATAACGTGCTCTATCTGGCGCATTGTGTATAACGTGCTCTACCTGGCGTAGTGTGTATAACGTGCTCTACCTGGCGCAGTGTGTATAACGTGATCTACCTGGCGCAAAGTATAACGTTCTCTACCTGGTGCAGTGTGTATAACGTGCTCTACCTGGCGCAGTAATGTATAACGTCCTATGCCTGGCGCAGTGTGTGTAACGTGCTCTACCTGGCGCAGTGTGCGTAACGTGCTCTACCTGGCGCAGTGTTTATAACGTCCTCTGCCTGGCGCATTGTGTATAACGTGCTCTACCTGGTGCAAAGTGTATAACGTGCTCTGCCTGGTGCAAAGTGTATAACGTGCGCTGCCTGGTGCATTGTGTATAACGTGCTCTGCCTGGCGCAATGTGTATAATGTGCTCTACCTGGTGCAATGTATATAATGTGCTCTACCTGGTGCAGTGTGTGTAACGTGCTCTGCCTGGCACAGTGTGTGTAACGTGCTCTGCCTGGCGCATTGTGTATAACGTGCTCTGCCTGGCGCATTTTGTATAACGTGCTCTACTTGGTGCAGTGTGTGTAACGTGCTCTACCTGGTGCATTGTGTATAACGTCCTCTGCCTGGGGCAGTGTGTATAACGTGCTCTACCTGGCGCAAAGTATAACTTGCTCTACCTGGTGCAGTGTGTATAACGTGCTCTACCTGGCGCAAAGTATAACGTGCTCTACCTGGCACAAAGTGTATAACGTGCTCTGCCTGGCGCAGTGTGTATAACGTGCTCTACCTGGTGCAATGTGTATAACGTGCTCTATCTGGCGCATTGTGTATAACGTGCTCTACCTGGCGTAGTGTGTATAACGTGCTCTACCTGGCGCAGTGTGTATAACGTGCTCTACCTGGCGCAAAGTATATCGTGCTCTACCTGGTGCAGTGTGTATAACGTGCTCTACCTGGCGCAGTAATGTATAACGTCCTCTGCCTGGCGCAGTGTGTGTAACGTGCTCTACCTGGCGCAGTGTGCGTAACGTGCTCTACCTGGCGCAGTGTTTATAACGTCCTCTGCCTGGCGCATTGTGTATAACGTGCTCTACCTGGTGCAAAGTGTATAACGTGCTCTGCCTGGTGCATTGTGTATAACGTGCTCTGCCTGGCGCAATGTGTATAATGTGCTCTACCTGGTGCAATGTATATAATGTGCTCTACCTGGTGCAGTGTGTGTAACGTGCTCTGCCTGGCACAGTGTGTGTAACGTGCTCTGCCTGGCGCATTGTGTATAACGTGCTCTGCCTGGCGCATTTTGTATAACGTGCTCTACTTGGTGCAATGTGTGTAACGTGCTCTACCTGGTGCATTGTGTATAACGTCCTCTGCCTGGCGCAGTGTGTATAACGTGCTCTACCTGGCGCAAAGTATAACTTGCTCTACCTGGTGCAGTGTGTATAACGTGCTCTACCTGGCGCAAAGTATGACGTGCTCTACCTGGCGCAATGTGTATAACGTGCTCTGCCTGGCGCAGTGTGTATAACGTGCTCTACCTGGCGCAAAGTATAACTTGCTCTACCTGGTGCAGTGTGTATAACGTGCTCTACCTGGCGCAAAGTATGACGTGCTCTACCTGGCGCAATGTGTATAACGTGCTCTGCCTGGCGCAGTGTGTATAACGTGCTCTACCTGGTGCAATGTGTATAACGTGCTCTATCTGGCGCATTGTGTATAACGTGCTCTACCTGGCGTAGTGTGTATAACGTGCTCTACCTGGCGCAGTGTGTATAACGTGCTCTACCTGGCGCAGTGTGTATAACGTGCTCTACCTGGCGCAGTGTGAATAACGTGCTCTACCTGGCGCAGTGTGTATAACGTGCTTTACCTGGCGCAGTGATGTATAACGTCCTCTGCCTGACGCAGTGATGTATAACGTCCTCTGCCTGGCGCAGTGATGTATAACGTCCTCTGCCTGGCGCAGTGTGTGTAACCTGCTCTACCTGGTGCAATGTGCATATTGTCATCTACCTGGTGCAATATGTATAATATACTCTGCCTGGCGCTAAGTGTATAACGTGCTCTGCCTGGTGCTAATAACATGCTCTACTTGGAGCAAAGTGTATAACGTGCTCTACCTGGCGCAGTGTGTATAGGAGGTTCTACCTGGTGCAATGTGTATAAGCGGCACTACTGTGTGGTATAATGTGAATTGGTACTATTATGTGGTCACGCCCCTTCTCCATTAACCCACACCCCTACATTTCTCTGACGTCCTAGTGGATGCTGGGGACTCCGTAAGGACCATGGGGAATAGTGGCTCTGCAGGAGACTGGGCACAACTAAGAAAGATTTAGGACTACCTGGTGTGCACTGGCTCCTCCCTCTATGCCCCTCCTCCAGACCTCAGTTAGAATTTTGTGCCCGGCCGAGCTGGTTGCACACTAGGGGCTCTCCTGAGCTCTTAGAAAAGAAAGTATATTTAGGTTTTTTATTTTCAGTGAGATCTGCTGGCAACAGACTCACTGCTACGAGGGACTGAGGGGAGAAGAAGCGAACCTACCTGCTTGCAGCTAGCTTGGGCTTCTTAGGCTACTGGACACCATTAGCTCCAGAGGGATCGAACACAGGCCCAGCCTCGGTCGTCCGGTCCCAGAGCCGCGCCGCCGTCCCCCCTTGCAGAGCCAGAAGCAAGAAGAACGTCCAGGAAATCGGCGTCTGAAGACTCCGGTCTTCATTAAGGTAGCGCACAACACTGCAGCTGTGCGCCATTGCTCCCCATGCACACCACACACTCCGGTCACTGATGGGTGCAGGGCGCGGGGGGGGGGGGGCGGGGGGGGCGCCCTGGGCTGCAATAAGAGTACCTTAGCTTGGCAAAAAAACACATAATATAGTCAGTAAGACTATATATGTGTAGAATCCCCTGCCAAAAATATCCTGAAAAAAGCGGGAGAAGTCCGCCGGGAAGGGGGCGGGGCTATCTCCCTCAGCACACTGGCGCCATTTCCTCTCACAGCTCCGCTGGAAGGACGCTCCCAAGGCTCTCCCCTGCAGTTTCCAGGCTCAAGAGGGTAAAAAAGAGAGGGGGGGCACTAAATTTAGGCTCAAACTGTGTATTATAGCAGCTATAGGGGAAAAATCACTGTGTGTAGTGTGTATCCCTGCAGTATATAGCGCTCTGGTGTGTGCTGGCATACTCTCTCTCTGTCTCCCCAAAGGACTTTGTGGGGTCCTGTCCTCAGTCAGAGCATTCCCTGTGTGCGTGCGGTGTGTCTGTACGGCTGTGTCGACATGTTTGATGAGGAGGCTTATGTGGAGGCGGAGCAGGTGCCGATAAATGTGATGTCACCCCCTGCGGGGTCGACACCTGAATGGATGGACATGTGGAAGGAATTACGCGACAGTGTCAACTCCTTACATAAAAGGTTTGACGACATAGCAGATGTGGGACAGCCGGCTTCTCAGCCCGTGCCTGCCCAGGCGTCTCAAAAGCCATCAGGGGCTCTAAAACGCCCACTACCTCAGATGGCAGACACAGATGTCGACACGGATACTGACTCCAGTGTCGACGACGATGAGACTAGTGTACATTCCAATAGAGCCACTCGTTATATGATTACGGCAATGAAAAATGTGTTGCACATTTCTGATATTACCCCAGGTACCACAAAAAAGGGTATTATGTTTGGGGAGAAAAAGCTACCAGTGGTTTTTCCCCCATCTGATGAATTAAATGAAGTGTGTGAAGAAGCGTGGGCTTCCCCCGATAAGAAACTGGTAATTTCTAAAAAGTTACTAATGGCGTACCCTTTCCCGCCAGAGGACAGGTCACGTTGGGAGACATCCCCTAGGGTGGATAAAGCGCTCACACGTCTGTCAAAAAAGGTGGCACTACCGTCTCCGGACACAGCCGCCCTAAAGGAGCCTGCGGATAGAAAGCAGGAGGCTATCCTGAAGTCTGTATATACACACTCAGGAATTATACTGAGACCGGCTATTGCTTCAGCATGGATGTGCAGTGCTGCAGCTGCGTGGTCAGATTCCCTGTCGGAAAACATTGATACCCTAGACAGGGACACTATATTGCTAACCGTAGAGCATATTAAAGACGCTGTCTTATACATGAGAGATGCACAGAGGGATATTTGCCGGCTGGCATCTAAAATAAACGCAATGTCCATTTCTGCCAGGAGAGGATTGTGGACTCGGCAGTGGACAGGAGATACAGACTCTAAAAGGCACATGGAAGTTTTGCCTTACAAGGATGAGGAGTTGTTTGGGGATGGTCTCTCGGACCTCGTTTCCACAGCGACAGCTGGGAAGTCAGCATTTTTACCCCATGTTACCTCACAGCCAAAGAAAGCACCGTATTATCAGGTACAGTCCTTTCGGCCCCAGAAAGGCAAGCGGGTTAGAGGCGCGTCCTTTCTGCCCAGAGGCAGAGGTAGAGGGAAATATGGTTTGGCAACATGTAGAAGGGAAAAATTTCCTCGATTCAGCAAGTCCAGGAACAGGCATTACGCTAGGTCCCAGAGGGGGCCCAGAACAGGCGGAGCCTGGTGGGCCCGTGCTCAAGAGACGTTCAGCGACCAGTGGGCTCGCTCACGGTGGATCCCTGGATTCTACAAGTAGTATCTCAGGGGTACAAGCTGGAATTCGAGACGTCTCCCCCTCACCGTTTCCTCAAATCTGCCTTGCCAACAGCTCCCCCGGAAACAGGGAGGCAGTGCTGGAGGCGATTCACAAGCTGTATTCTCAGCAGGTGATAATCAAGGTACCCCTCCTTCAACAAGGACGGGGTTACTATTCCACAATGTTTGTGGTACCGAAACCGGACGGTTCGGTGAGACCCATTTAAAATTTAAAATCCTTGAACACTTATATAAGAAGGTTCAAGTTCAAGATGGAATCGCTCAAGGCGGTGATTGCAAGCCTGGACGAGGGGGATTACATGGTATCACTGGACATCAAGGATGCTTACCTGCATGTCCCCATTTACCCTCCTCACCAGGAGTACCTCAGATTTGTGGTACAGGACTGTCATTACCAATTCCAGACGTTGCCGTTTGGTCTGTCCACGGCACCGAGGGTATTTACCAAGGTAATGGCCGAAATGATGATACTCCTTCGGAAAAAGGGAGTTTTAATTATCCCGTACTTGGACGATCTCCTTATAAAGGCGAGGTCCAGGGAACAGTTGTTGATCGGAGTAGCACTAGCTCGGGAAGTGCTACAACAGCACGGCTGGATCCTGAATATTCCAAAGTCGCAGCTGGTTTATACAACGCGTCTACTGTTCCTGGGGATGGTTCTGGACACAGAACAGAAAAAAGTGTTTCTCCCGGAGGAGAAGGCCAAGGAGTTGTCATCTCTAGTCAGAGACCTCCTAAAACCAAAACAGGTGTCGGTGCACCACTGCACGCGAGTCCTGGGAAAGATGGTGGCTTCTTACGAAGCAATTCCATTCGGAAGGTTCCATGCAAGGATCTTTCAGTGGGATCTGTTGGACAAGTGGTCCGGATCGCATCTTCAGATGCATCGGCTGATAACCCTGTCTCCAAGGGCCAGGGTGTCGCTGCCGTGGTGGCTGCAGAGTGCTCATCTTCTAGAGGGCCGCAGATTCGGCATACAGGACTAGATCCTGGTGACCACGGATGCCAGCCTTCGAGGTTGGGGGGCAGTCACACAGGGAAGAAACTTCCAGGGACAATGGTCGAGTCAGGAGACTTCCCTACACATAAATATTCTGGAACTAAGGGCCATTTACAATGCTCTAAGTCAGGCAAGACCCCTGCTTCAACACCGGCCGGTGCTGATCCAGTCAGACAACATCACGGCGGTCGCCCATGTAAACCGACAGGGCGGCACAAGAAGCAGGATGGCGATGGCAGAAGCCACAAGGATTCTCCGATGGGCGGAAAATCATGTGTTAGCACTGTCAGCAGTGTTCATTCCCGGAGTGGACAACTGGGAAGCAGACTTTCTCAGCAGGCACGACCTCCACCCGGGAGAGTGGGGACTTCATCCAGAAGTCTTCCAAATGGTTGTACACCAGTGGGAAAGGCCACAAGTGGACATGATGGCGTCCCGCCTCAACAAAAAGCTAAATAGATATTGCGCCAGGTCAAGGGACCCTCAGGCGATAGCTGTGGACGCTTTAGTGACACCGTGGGTGTACCAGTCGGTTTATGTGTTCCCCTCTCTTCCTCTCATACCCAAGGTACTGAGGATAATAAGAAGGAGAAGAGTAAGAACTATAATCATTATTCCGGATTGGCCAAGAAGAGCTTGGTACCCAGAACTTCAAGAAATGATATCAGAGGAACTATAGCCTCTGCCGCTCAGACAGGACCTGCTGCAGCAGGGACCCTGTCTGTTCCAAGACTTACAGCGACTGCGTTTGACGGCATGGCGGTTGAACGCCGGATCCTGAAGGAAAAGGGCATTCCGGAGGAAGTCATCCCTACGCTGATTAAAGCTAGGAAGGAGGTGACCGCAAACCATTATCACCGCATATGGCGAAAATATGTTGCGTGGTGTGAGGCCAGAAGGGCCCCAACGGAGGAATTTCAGCTGGGTCGATTTCTGCACTTCCTACAGTCAGGGGTGACTATGGGCCTCAAATTAGGTTCCATTAAGGTCCAGATTTCGGCTCTGTCGATTTTCTTCCAAAAAGAACTGGCTTCACTGCCTGAAGTTCAGACGTTTGTTAAAGGAGTGCTGCATATTCAGCCCCCTTTTGTGCCTCCAGTGGCACCTTGGGATCTCAACGTGGTGTTGGATTTCCTTAAGTCACATTGGTTTGAGCCACTTAAAACCGTGGAACTAAAATATCTCACATGGAAAGTGGTCATGCTGTTGGCCTTGGCTTCGGCCAGGCGTGTGTCAGAATTGGCGGCTTTGTCATGTAAAAGCCCTTATCTGATTTTCCATATGGATAGGGCGGAATTGAGGACTCGTCCCCAATTTCTTCCTAAGGTGGTATCAGCTTTTCATTTGAACCAACCTATTGTGGTGCCTGCGGCTACTAAGGACTTGGAGGATTCCAAGTTGCTGGACGTAGTCAGGGCCCTGAAAATCTATGTTTCCAGGACGGCTGGAGTCAGGAAAACTGACTCGCTATTTATCCTGTATGCGCCCAACAAGCTGGGTGCTCCTGCTTCAAAGCAGTCTATTGCTCGCTGGATCTGTAGTACGATTCAACTTGCACATTCTGCGGCTGGACTGCCGCATCCTAAATCTGTAAAAGCCCATTCCACGAGGAAAGTGGGCTCTTCTTGGGCGGCTGCCCGAGGGGTCTCGGCTTTACAACTTTGCCGAGCTGCTACTTGGTCGGGTTCAAACACATTTGCTAAATTCTACAAGTTTGATACCCTGGCTGAGGTGGACCTTGAGTTTGCTCATTCGGTGCTGCAGAGTCATCCGCACTCTCCCGCCCGTTTGGGAGCTTTGGTATAATCCCCATGGCATCCACTAGGACTCCTTCTTACGGAGTCCCCAGCATCCACTAGGACGTCAGAGAAAATAAGAATTTTCTCACCGGTAATTCTATTTCTCGTAGTCCGTAGTGGATGCTGGGCGCCCATCCCAAGTGCGGATTGTCTGCAATACTTGTATATAGTTATTGCCTAACTAAAGGGTTATTGTTTGAAGCCATCTGTTTGAGAGGCTCAGTTGCTATTCATACTGTTCACTGGGTATAGTATCACGAGTTGTACGGTGTGATTGGTGTGGCTGGTATGAGTCTTACCCGGGATTCCAAATCCTTTCCTTATTGTGTCAGCTCTTCCGGGCACAGTTTCCTAACTGAGGTCTGGAGGAGGGGCATGGAGGGAGGAGCCAGTGCACACCAGGTAGTCCTAAATCTTTCTTAGTTGTGCCCAGTCTCCTGCGGAGCCGCTATTCCCCATGGTCCTTACGGAGTCCCCAGCATCCACTACGGACTACGAGAAATAGAATTACCGGTGAGTAAATTCTTATTTTTTTACGCGCGCCTTAGGCGCGCACTGCCTATGCTTTGGGTTCTGGGAGGTGGAGAACCAATTCACTTTCTGCCAAGAGGCACCAAAATGTCTAGTTACAGCTCTGGTGCAGGGTGTCCTGCATGCTACACAGCCCAGCAGCACTGTCACCCCATGCCCCCACCTTGCAACAGGATTAAGATTAATAAGAAACTTAATTCCGATGGGACCCAGAACATTTTTAAAAGTGAGGGGTCCCTGGGACCCACTTTTTTTTGGGCTCAGCGCATCACTGACCAGTCTCAGTTAATCCTATTAAAGGTCAAGATAAACATGGACCCATCTGTAGTTCATTTTGGTCTGCAACCCTACGCATTATCGCCTCCACTGGAATTCCCTTGGAAGCATGTACTCCATCAGTATGTATGTTGGCGGCATTCGATGAGGATGTTCTTGACAGAGCGACTCAGAGGTATATTATTAATTTATGCACGCTGGTGAAGGTCTGTTTAGCGAGATCCTGGTTGTCTGTGAATGGCCCTAGAGTTGGAGAATGGATATCTCTGACTAACAAGGTGGCTAAGCACGAAAAATTTGTGTACACTTCTAGGCGGGCGGAGACCAAATACTATAAAATTTGTGATAGGTGGCTGGACTCTCCATTTCTCGACAGACCTGTGCCCCTGTCTTGATCATGTCCCTGCTTCGCAGGTTGCTAGCTTACAATAGTGATGAGCGGGTCCGGTTCCTCGGAATCTGAACCCCCCCGAACTTCACCCATTTTACACGGTTCCGAGGCAGACTCGGATTCTCCCGCCTTGCTCGGTTAACCCGAGCGCGCACGAAGGTCATCATCCCGCTGTCGGATTCTCGCGAAATTCGTATTCTATATAAGGAGCCGCACGTCGCCGCCATTTTCACTCGTGCATTGGAGATGATAGGGAGAGGACTTGCAGCGTTCTCTCAGTTTCTGTGTTCAGTGTGCTGCAAATATCTGTGCTCAGTGTGCTTGCAAATATCTGTGCTCCGTGTGCTGACAATATCTACGTTCTCTGCCTGAAAAACGCTCCATATCTGTGCTGCACTGTAGTATATAGTAGGAGGACAGTGCAGAATTTTGCTGACAAGTGACCACCAGTATTATATAGCAGTACGGTACAGTAGGCCACTGCTCTACCTACCTCTGTGTCGTCAAGTATACTATCCATCCATACCTGTGGTGCATTTTAGTTGTGCGCAGTATATATAGTAGGACAGTGCAGAATTTTGCTGACCACCAGTTTATAATATATAGCAGTACGGTACAGTAGGCCACTGCTCTACCTACCTCTGTGTCGTCAAGTATACTATCCATCCATACCTGTGGTGCATTTTAGTTGTGCGCAGTATATGTAGTAGGAGGACAGTGCAGAATTTTGCTGACCACCAGTATATAATATATAGCAGTACGGTACAGTAGGCCATTGCTATTGATATATTACTGGCATATAATTCCACACATTAAAAAATGGAGAACAAAAATGTGGAGGGTAAAATAGGGAAAGATCAAGATCCACTTCCACCTCGTGCTGAAGCTGCTGCCACTAGTCATGGCCGAGACGATGAAATGCCATCAACGTCGTCTGCCAAGGCCGATGCCCAATGTCATAGTTGAGAGCATGTAAAATCAAAAAAACAAAAGTTCAGTAAAATGACCCAAAAATCAAAATTAAAAGCGTCTGATGAGAAGCGTAAACTTGCCAATATGCCATTTACGACACGGAGTGGCAAGGAACGGCTGAGGCCCTGGCCTATGTTTATGGCTAGTGGTTCAGATTCACATGAGGATGGAAGCACCCATCCTCTCGCTAGAAAAATGAAAAGACTTAAGCTGGCAAAAGCACAGCAAAGAACTGTGCGTTCTTCTAAATCACAAATCCCCAAGGAGAGTCCAATTGTGTCGGTTGCGATGCCTGACCTTCCCAACACTGGACGGGAAGAGGTGGCGCCTTCCACCATTTGCACGCACCCTGCAAGTGCTGGAAGGAGCACCCGCAGTCCAGTTCCTGATAGTCAAATTGAAGATGTTACTGTTGAAGTACACCAGGATGAGGATATCTGTGTTGCTAGCGCTGAGGAGGAAATTGACAAGGAGGATTCTGATGGTGAGGTGGTTTGTTTAAGTCAGGAACCCGGGGAGACACCTGTTGTCTGTGGGATGAATATGGCCATTGACATGCCTGCTCAAATTACAAAAAAAATCACCTCGTCGGTGTGGAATTATTTTAACAGAAATGCGGACATTTGTCAAGCCGTGTGTTGCCTTTGTCAATCTGTAATAAGTAGGGGTAAGGACGTTAACCACCTAGGAACATCCTCCCTTATACGTCACCTGGAGCGCATTCATCAGAAGTCATTGACAAGTTCAAAAACGACAGGGGCGTGCAAGACATGCTGTCGGTGGCCCGAAGAATTGCGGGCCACTTTCGGCATTCAGCCACCGCGTGCCGAAGACTGGAGCACCAGCAAACACTCCTGAACCTGCCCCGCCATCATCTGAAGCAAGAGGTGGTAACGAGGTGGAATTCAACCCTCTATATGCTTCAGAGGATGGAGGAGCAGCAAAAGGCCATTCAAGCCTATACAGCTACCTACGATATAGGCAAAGGAGGGGGAATGCACCTGACTCAAGCGCAGTGGAGAATGATTTCAACGTTGTGCAAGGTTCTGCAACCCTTTGAACTTGCCACACGTGAAGTCAGTTCAGACACTGCCAGCCTGAGTCAGGTCATTCCTCTTATCAGGCTTTTGCAGAAGAAGCTGGAGAGATTGAAGGAGGAGCTAAAACGGAGCGATTCCGTTAGGCATGTGGGACTTGTGGATGGAGCCCTTAATTCGCTTAACCAGGATTCACGGGTGGTCAATCTGTTGAAATCAGAGCACTACATTTTGGCCACCGTGCTCGATCCTAGATTTAAAACCTACGTTGTATCTCTCTTTCCGGCAGACACAAGTCTGTAGAGGTTCAAAGACCTGCTGGTGAGAAAATTGTCAAGTCAAGCGGAACATGACCCGTCAACAGCTCCTCCTTCACATTCTCCCGCAACTGGGGCTGCGAGGAAAAGCCTAAGAATTCCGAGCCCACCCGCTGGCGGTGATGCAGGGCAGTCTGGAGCGAGTGCTGACATCTGGTCCGGACTGAAGGACCTGCCAACGATTACTGACATGTCGTCTACTGTCACTGCATATGATTCTGTCACCATTGAAAGAATGGTGGAGGATTATATGAGTGACCGCATCCAAGTAGGCACGTCAGATAGTCCGTACGTATACTGGCAGGAAAAAGAGGCAATTTGGAGGCCCTTGCACAAACTGGCTTTATTTTACCTAAGTTGCCCCCCCTCCAGTGTGTACTCCGAAAGAGTGTTTAGTGCAGCCGCTCACCTTGTCAGCAATCGGCGTACGAGGTTACTTCCAGAAAATGTGGAGAAGATGATGTTCATAAAAATGAATTATAATCAATTCCTCCGTGGAGACATTCACCAGCAATTGCCTCCAGAAAGTACACAGGGACCTGAGATGGTGGATTCCAGTGGGGATGAATTAATAATCTGTGAGGAGGGGGATATATACAGTGAAAGGGGTGAGGAATCGGACGATGAGGAGGAGGTGGACATCTTGCCTCTGTAGAGCTAGTTTGTGCAAGGAGAGATTGATTGCTTCTTTTTTTGGTGGGGGCCCAAACTAACCAGTCATTTCAGTCACAGTCGTGTGGCAGACCCTGTCACTGAAATGATGGGTTGGTTAAAGTGTGCATGTCCTGTTTATACAACATAAGGGTGGGTGGGAGGGCCCAAGGACAATTCCATCTTGCACCTCTTTTTTCTTTAATTTTTCTTTGCATCATGTGCTGTTTGGGGACTATTTTTTAAATCTGCCATCCTTTCTGACACTGCAGTGCCACTCCTAGATGGGCCAGGTGTTTGTGTCGGCCACTTGGGTCGCTTAGCTTAGTCATCCAGCGACCTCGGTGCAAATTTTAGGACTAAAAATAATATTGTGAGGTGTTCAGAATAGACTGGAAATGAGTGGAAATTATGGTTTTTGAGGTTAATAATACTATGGGATCAAAATGACCCCCAAATTCTATGATTTAAGCTGTTTTTGAGAGTTTTTTGTAAAAAAAAACACCCGAATCCGACAAAAAAATTTCAGGGAGGTTTTGCCAAAACGCGTCCGAATCCAAAACATGGCCGCGGAACCGCATCCAAAACCAAAACACAAAACCCAAAAAATTTCCGGTGCACATCACTAGTTTACAATGTGTGTAATATGTACCAGACATGATCGCTCTGTTGTGTTTTGATTTGATGCTCCCATGAACTGTACACACAATGGGACAAAGACACGGACCTGGATATTAACAACACTTTTATTACAGATTGTTCGTACTCCACATGATGCTTGCAGTGAATGTGTTATGTAACTTGGGTGTTATTGTATTGTTTAATGTTTGATGTACAAAACTCAATAAAAAGTTATTGAATAAAAAAAAACAAAAAAAAAAACGGGTGCCCACAATTAAATATCCTGCGTTGAATTAGTGCAATTTTTTCGACCAGTCGAACAGCATTTAATTGAATACCCCCCAAAGCGTCCATGTACACATGGTCGGTGAAACTGTGAATGGCTCATTAAGGCCACCAGATGCTTATTCCAGTGTCATCTGCTGATGTAGCTATGTTTATTTACCCTGTATTGTCCTATATTGTCTTCAACTGTAAGTTGCCGTTTTCCTGTTTTGATTATTTGTTTATGTACTCTGTAATTGGGCGCTGCGGAATCCTTGTGGCGCCATATAAATAAAGGAAAATAATAATAATAATAATAATAATAAGGGGTCTATTTACTAAGCCTTAGACAGAGATAAAGTACCAGCCAACCAGTTCCTGACATTTTTCAATAAACACAACATGTGACATGGCTGTTTAGAGCTGATTGGCTGGTACTTTATCTCCGCCCAAGTCTTAGTAAATAGACCCCCTTAATCCCTAGTTGTCAGTGGAGTTATGTGGACAACTGACACAGAATTCCCATCTCCCCTGCCCGTAGAACATTCTTGATTTTTTATTACAGTATATGGTAACTAAGTGCCCACTATCATGTGATATAGGTTGATAGCTGTAGATTCCAGGTGGAGATGACCTTTGACTTTTTGCTAAAACATTTTATGGAGATTGTTAAAGCAAAATCTAGGTGCCATGCCGCCCAGAAATGTTTCTAGTACAAAACGCAGTCGTCTTTCCTCACAGGCCATTTTACCACCTTTCTGTCATCCCCCCTCCTTAATGCTTCCTCTGATTTTCATTTTCTCCTCTTACCCCACAGGTGAATACATAACAACTTCATGTGTGCTGCAGAATGATGGACATTTTCTTACAGTACCATGAGATGGTGTGCTACCAGGAAATGTCTGCTGCTCTCCAGCACACAGATGTAGTCATTATGAAGTTTTCTCCACGGTGACTAAGGCCATTGCTTCCCCAGCCCAGCTTTTGGGTAGATTCCAGGAATCTCCCGGACATTCCTGGGTGAGTCGGCAAATATAATGTAGTACAGTTAATGTATCTATCCCATTTAAGCACTGGGGAAACTTGTAATTCTACAAACACAGAAGAATGCAGTTCTTAGTAATGCGGATAGATGTGGTTGGTAGCCAGCTACCTTGTCATAAAAATACGTCAGGGGGATCTATTTTTTTTCCGGATCAGGAGATGGGAGTAGAACAAAGAATTTCCCTTCTTAGGGGATTTGGGAGGACTGGCACTTCTATTCAGCTGAAAGCAACATTAAAAGGTGGTTTTGCCCTGAATCCCACATTTAGCCATATGTGATTGCCGGGTGGCTCTGCCTGACACAAAGAACTGGATGTGTGAGAGGTATTTTTAGAACCCTTCATGTTATGCCTGCTTTTACTAACTACCCACATCTTACACTATCTGAAAACACAGCCCTTCTCATTTAAGTGGGGCCTGAAAGAGTGGAGCTGTGTAATTACACAGGAATGTCAGATAGGAGCAGAGGCCTGTGTGTGCCCCGCACACGCTCCTGTCATGTGGTCATATTGAAGTAGCAGTTTCTAAACACTTTATTGGTTTTACTCTGATCAGAAACACGTGCTGTGCGCTGGAAGGATCACGCCATATGTGCACTGAGACTGCAGGAAAGTTAGAATAAGCGATACATTGTATTGTACTGCTGACATTTTTACATTTTAGTGTATAAACAGTGAGCTCTAATGTAATGAATGCAGTGTTTATTATTGGAAAGAATAACCGCCTACTGTAAAGTATTAGACATTGGAAGTCCTGTCAGATTTGCAGTGGGTAGTGTAGTATCCCATATATTAGAAACAAATGTTTTTAGCAGTGGTGTAACTACTGTGGGTGGAGGGGTTGTGGCTGCTATGGGGCCTGGCCTACATCTCCCCCTGCACCCAGTCATGTACGGAGATCTGCAATGCATACGCCTGAAGCTATTACCCGGAGCCTCTTTCCCACCATGTCCTAGCTTCTTAGTAGGGATGGACATCGAATTGCTATGGTTTGCAACCATCGATGGTTTTGTTGCAATGGCAGTGTTTTACCATTTGCTGGTCCCGCCCCCAGTCCCATACCTGTCTGGCCACTCTGCAGAGGTTTGCACATGTGCAAACAGGGTTTTTGGGTTTTTGTTTGCGCATGGGCAAATCATATGACATTTTTTTGTATAGAATAATTTTGATGCGATGGTAACTGACCATCACATCAAAAGAATTCTATTGAAAAGTTTGATGGCGGACTCCCAGCCATGGGTTTCCGCCATCCATCCCTACTTCCTAGTCAGCTAGGGAGGAGACGGGAGCCAGCCCTGCAGATAGCTGTGCAGGAAGAAGCACTACCAATTGCAGAGGAGAAGAAAAGAACCAGAGACCATTTGGCTTAACCCCAGTGAAAGAAATAGTAAAAAGACATTCAGGAAGAGAGGGGGATTGTGGCAGCAAATTGTGTTGGGAGGCATCATATTTTTGGTAGGTTGGAGGGAGTGGGGGGCAGTTTGGAAAACTAAGGTGCTTAGTAAAAGGACTGGTATATTTAGCAATATACTGTAATCACTGGCACTTTATATACAATGGCTTCAGTAGCCCCAGACAAATATAAGTAGAAGGAAGCGTCAGCTGCATTAAATACATTACAAATTTTAATTCTATACACACGCACAGTAAAATGGGTATGCGCAAAAGAAATGAGGAAGCAACAGGTTGAGAGGTGGAGATGTGGAAGAGTCAGGTCAAGATTTTGCTATGGGGTCCATAAACTTCAAGCTACAACCCTGGCTTTTAGGGTTATATTATCCAATAAATCTTTATTATCTCTGGTCGGAGAGGGGCAGCACGCCTTCCTAATGGTGCCCACACACGGTGCGATTATCGCATGCTATTTGATCTTTGTCGTTCAAGTAGCATCGCGTCTAGTTCACATTGCACCGTGTTTAGTTTCCCATGGGATGCGCGCTCAGAGTAGTCAATCTCACAAGGCAAAATAATATGTGCAGGCAGGTATTTCTGAACTACATTTCTGCTGTGGGGTACACTGGGCTCCACAAGGATTAACATCGGGGGTGTAGAGTAGGATCTTTATCCGAGGCACCAACAGGCTCAAAGCTTTGACTGTTCCCAAGATTCACTGCGCCGCCTCCTCTATAACCCCGCCTCCGTGCACAGGAGCTCAGTTTGTAAGTTGGTGCCATGCAGTAAGCAGGCAATCAACAGGGGGGCTGCTCTTGCAGCCCATATTTTAACCTAATTTCAGGAGAGAAGAAGAAATCTGAAGACTTCAAGGGCTGCAGCTTTAATGAATGTCAGATAGGACATCCTCTGCTGCAGCTCCATCACTCCCCCAGCAGCGCTGTATACTCCCGTGCCCTGGTTGCCAGGTAACTACAGCTGGGGCTCCGGTGTCCTTCTTGGTTAGTCACACACACTCGCCGCTGCCCTCTGGTATCGCGTGGCCGCAGGTACAAGGGGAGGTAAGGGGTCTCTTTGGCCCGCTATTATTGCGATCTTAAGTATTCTACCTGTCAAGGGATAGCGTTAGTTAAGAAAGAGTGCATACATTCAGGGTTGTGTGGTACAAACACCCTGTGATATACATCCAGTACCTACTGTGTTTTGTTATATCTACTATTTACATATAAAGCTATACGGAGTATTACTTTGTATTGCTAGTCCAGTGCAGTTTTATGGTTTAGTATAATTTCTGCATTGTACACTTGTGACTATATACAGTATGTGTGTGTGCATGTGGCTGCCATCTCGTGTATTTCACTCAGCTTGCTACTCCTATATTCTGTAACCTGAGGGGGCTAAGTGTGTCAGGTTTATGAATTGATATAGGTATTTCACAAGATATACTTGCTGTGTATTTTTCTTTGTGATTTATAGTCGCTATATATCTCTTGGATTCCTGATTTGTGCTGACAGGACAGTCACACTGCACTGGGAGTTCTTGCTAGGTATATCGCTGCTAAGATTGTACTAGGTTGCCTGATATTGTGCTTATCATTATGTCCGCTACACGAGGCAACGGTGCTGGGGCTTCTCCCACTTTGCGTGGTGGTGATGCTGCAGTCACGTTTGAGGAAAACATGGCAGCAGAGAGATCGGGTTCAGGGGGTTCCTTACCCCCTAGTGGATCTGTACCACCGGGGACAACTAATGACCCACCTTGGGCTACCTTCTCCACGTTGCTGGTAACTAAACTTACGCCCCCTGTGGGACCTATGCCAGTGCAGCAATTTATGGTCCCTACAGTCAATCCGCCGTGGGCGGATCAAATTTCATCACAGTTACAGCAGTTGAACCGATCGCTGACTAAACATAAGTCTCATTCTCCCCCACCTAAGACCAAGGCGTCGTCTAAACGGGCCGCTACATCCTCAAGATCCACCGATGTCCCGGATACATCGTCTGAGGATGGTGCATATACTGACCCCACAGACACTGACTCTGATGCTTCTGATGGGGAAGAGAAGTCACTGGTGGATGTTTCTGATTTGATTGAGGCTATCAGGCTCATTTTTCAGGTCTCTGATGAACCTGAGCCTGCGGCTGTCTCTAAAAATGCGGACAGATTTAAACGTAAGAAGGTGGTTAAACAAGTTTTACCTCATTCTCAACACCTGGCTGACATAGGTCAGGAATCATGGGAAAATCCGGGAACAAAATTCACACCGCATAAGAGACTGTTGGCTCGCTATCCTCTCTCGGCGGAGCTATGTAAGAATTGGGAAACGCCTCCGCCTGTAGATTCTCATGTGGCACGCATGGTAGTTTCCTCAGCTCTGCCAGTAACTACCGTCACCTCTCTGAAGGAACCGACGAATAGATGTGTGGAGGGTTGTTTGAAAGTGATTTACACCCTAACGGGGGCTGTGCATAGACCAACCATTGCAGCAACATGGGCTGCTGAAGCTGTTGAGGCGTGGGCTCAGGAGCTGGAGGCGGAGCTGCCTTCCAACACTTCTGAGCATGCTCGACAATGTGCCTCATATATTGCCACGGCTTCTCTGTACCTTAAGGAGGCGGTTTCCGATGCCAGGGTGCTGGCGGCCAAGGTGGCCACTACGTCCATCTTGGCTCGACGTATCCTTTGGTTAAGATCCTGGTCGGTGGATATGGATTCTAAGAAAACCCTGGAGGTGCTTCCTTTCAAGGGAGATTGTGGCTGATCTGGATACTGCTAAAAGAGCTTGCCTACCTAGTACGGCTCCTTCGGCACAGAAGGCTAAAAGTACTTTCCCTCTGCCCTTTCGTCCTCCAGGTAAAGCAAAAGGTCAGGCGTACCCAAAGCAAGCTTGTGCTTCCAAACCTGCCAAGCCCAGACCGAAGTGGGCCTGGGCTGCCTGTCAGCCTGCTTTCAAAACTGACAAGCCTGCCGCATGACAGGGCGCGTCTCCCTCTGGGGTACGGCTTCTAGGTTTTGCCCAGGAATGGTTGACGACCACTTCCGATGCCTGAGTAAGGGAAGTCGTTACTCGAGGTTACACTGTACCCTTCAAGAACCGTCCCCCTCATCGATTTTGCCTGACAGATGTCCCTTTGGACCCGGTGAAGGCAAACACACTTCATTCGGTGGTACATTCCCTCCTGTCCACAGGAGTGGTAGTACAGGTGCCTCTGGCTCAGAGAGGCAAGGGGTACTATTCACCGCTGTTTCTAGTCCCAAAACCGAACGGGTCCTCGCGGCCCATTCTCAATCTCAAGTCCTTGAACAAGTCTGTGAGGGTCTCCAAGTTTCGTATGGAAACTCTGTCAGTGTTCGCAAAAACGCGCTATAGCGCGTATTTTACCCCAAAACGGAGGATGAGGACTCACTTTTTAATAATGGGAGGGTCCCCGGGGACGCGCTCCGCTGGGATGCACTCTGGCGCTTGCTCTGACGTTACTTGTCGGACGTGCGCGTCAGGCGGCTGCTGGGCGGTAGGACGCAGAGAGTACCACGCTCCCGCTGTGCGGAGCGAGGGAGTGCACAATCATGCCGCCGACCACGGGAAGCAGCAGCGCGGCTCTCTGGGGAGGGAGGAGGTTCGAGAGAGCCGGAGTCTGTGTCAGAGCCGGAGCCGCCGCCGGGTGACATTTCTCGGCAGTGATGAAGTTTGCCGGACCCGCCACCAGGGGACAGCTCTCTGCAGTGCAGAAATTGAGGATGCAGGTAGGGCGCTGGGACAGTGGGGAAGGAGTGTGCGGTGCTGGAGCCAGTGTGCAGGGCCAGGCAGAAACAGCACCATGCCAATGCTCCCTTCACAGTGTCTGCCCCTTCTCCAGCCCAGTGTCCCCCAGCATTACTGACCCTGCCAGCAGAGCATTTCCCCCTTCCCTCCCCATCTAGTCCACTGTGCCATCTCACTGCCCTCCCATCTAGAACCCCCAATCAGTCCAGACACTCTGATCCCCCCCCCCCAACCCAGTGTCACACCCATATCTCACTGCCACCTTCCCACCCTGCTCACAGTGTCACACCCATATCTCACTGCCACCTTCCCACCCTGCTCAGTGCCTCCCCATTCATAGTGTCCCCCCATACAGCCCAGTGTCCCCCACCATCTCATGGACTCCCTCATCCCAGTCTCCCCTCCCCCAACCAGCCCCCTGCCCCCATCTCACTGCCCCCTCAGCAAGAACCCCACCAGCCAGTCCCATTACAGTGCCCCCTCATTCATTCCAGTGTACTCCCTTCTACTGCTTAAGGGCCCTACACATTTAACGATCCACGCCGAGCTGCCCGACGGCGGATACAGCCGACGGGTGACCCGGCGGTGGGGGGCAGTGACAGGGGAGTGAAGTTCCTTCACTCCCTCAGTCACCCGGCTCCATAGAAGTGCAGGCAAATATGGATGAGATCGTCCATATTGGCCTGCATGCACAAGGGAAGGGGCACCAGCGATGAACGAGCACGGGGCCGCGCAACGTTCATCGCTTGTGCCTCCACACTGAAAGATATGAACTTTATCGCGTTCATTAATGAACGAGATCATTTGTATCTTTCAGTCAGATCGACCAGTGTGTAGGGCCTCTTAGTGATCCTGCATCCCACCACCATCTCGCTGCCCCCTTCCCATCCAGACCAGTGCTTTACCTGGCGCAAAGTGTATAACGTGCTCTGCCTGGCGCAGAGTGTATGACGTGCTCTACCTGGCGCAGAGTGTATGACGTGCTCTGCCTGGCGCAAAAGTGTATGACGTGCTCTGCCTGGCGCAATGTGTATGACGTGCTCTGCCTGGCGCAATGTGTATGACGTGCTCTGCCTGGCGCAATGTGTATGACGTGCTCTACCTGGCGCAATGTGAACTGGCACTATTATGTGGTCACGCCCCTTCCCCATGAAGCCACGCCCCTGATTTTTAGCAGCGCGCCTTCGGCGCGCAGTCCTTGCTTCCATGCTTTGGAGAATGGGAGGGGGAGCACCTATTCACTTTCTGCTGGAGGGCACCAAAGTGTCTAGTTACAGCTCTGGTGCAGGGTGTCCTGTATGCTACACAGCGCAGCAGCATTTTCACCCTCCTCCCCCTTGCAACACTTTTTAGTGTCCAAATCAAGTCTGTGTG